>NC_136596.1:3450872-3595872 GCF_910589615.1 Taurulus bubalis | reverse complement strand
AGATTCATAGCATTAATAACATAGCAGCAAACTTGCTATGTGTGTATATATATATATATATATATATATATATATATATATATATATATATATATATATATATATATATATATATATATACAGTAATGTCAGCAGTGAATGAAATCAATCCAAGTGCACTTGGGGAGGCAAATACTTTTTTTTAACTGCACTGTATGTATTTGATTGTCGATAGCTTTAGTTAGTACTTAGGAATTAATTACTAATCCAAAATATAAACCAACCAATAAATTATGATGCATTACTATAGATTAAAACTACCCATTAGTGGGCCTATTTAAAAGAAACATCTGCAGCATTTACTCTTGTATTGTGTGTGTGTGTGTGTGTGTGTGTGTGTGTGTGTGTGTGTGTGTGTGTGTGTGTGTGTGTGTGTGTGTGTGTGTGTGTGTGTGTGTGTGTGTGTGTACTTTCACTTGTAGCAGTGTGTGCTCCACGTGCCTCAGTATTTAGGCAAATGCGGAAAAGCGGTCGTCACAGGGCGGCGAGGCTCGCGTGCCATGTGTTTGGTTGTTGTGTGTTAGTTATTGTGTGTTAGTGTTGGTTATCGTGTACTCGTGTTGTGTTGACCGTCTGGACTGCGCTCCGCTCCTGTCGCCCCCCTCGCCGGCGGCTTGATTCGTGTTGTCTGGGCGGATTGCGGCATCTTGGAGCTCCGCCCTCGACTACCCAGCCTGGACCGCCGTGCGGGCTCGCTGCGCAGCCAGCGGCGCGCGAGGGCAGAAGCGACCGACGCGGATCGGAGGGAGAGCAGCGGAGCGGAGCTGCTGGAGATATACAGTTATATATATATATGTATATATAGAGCGAGAGATATATACAGGTATAGAGATATATACACATGCGCTGCAGCTCCACGCGCTGCGACCTCCGGATTAAAAAAAAAAACACCGCGGGTTCCTCTCATGTTTGACCGGGAGGAAGGAGGGATATAAACAGTTTTTTTTTGTTATTTTCTCCCCCTGTGTGTGCGTGCATGTGTGTGTGTTTCTCTCTCACTGCGAGAAGTTTTGGACGCGGAGTTGTGAAGAGGAGTTTTCGGCTGGGCTGTCCGGCTGCCCGCTAGCCGCCGTCCTGCTCTCCCTCCTCCCATCATGGCGCTCAGAGCCCGGGCGCTGTACGACTTCAGCTCGGAGAACCCCGGGGAGGTGTCGGTGCGGGAGAACGAGGTGCTGACGCTGTACAGCGAGCAGGACATCGACGGCTGGTTCGAGGGGACGAACAGCCGCGGGGAGAGGGGGCTGTTCCCGGCGTCCTACGTGGAGGTCCTGCGCAACGACGTCGCCTCCGCGCTCAACAACAACAACAGCGGCGGCGTTGGCGTCGGCACATCTGGGGACACGTACCAGGACTCCCGCTACGCCAACATCCCGCCGGAAGGCTTCGACGGCTCGAATAAGCCTCCGAATAAAGTCGAGAACTTTTCCAAACCGCCCGCGCCCAGTTTCGCCACTTTCTCGGCCCCCACGCAGCAGCAGCAGACGTACCAGCAGCAGCCCAGCCAGGGGAGCGACGACGACTGGGACGACGACTGGGACGACAGCTCCACGGTCGCGGACGAGCCGGGCACCGCGGGGGGCGGCAGGTACCACGACTTCGAGGGCAACGGCCCGTCCACGTACCGGGTGTCCACGTCCTGCGCGGCGAGGGGCAGCAGCGCGCAGCAGGCCAAGAGCTCCGCCACGGTGAGCCGGAACCTGA
Organism: Taurulus bubalis; assembly: GCF_910589615.1. Lineage (NCBI taxonomy): Eukaryota > Metazoa > Chordata > Actinopteri > Perciformes > Cottidae > Taurulus > Taurulus bubalis. Next base: position 3,594,132 of record NC_136596.1, on the reverse strand, counting down.
ACCGCTTCTCCACCTTCGTGAAGTCCGGCGGGGAGGCGTTCGTGCTCGGCGAGGCGGCGGCGGGCTTCGTGAAGGACGGGGACAAGATCTGCGTGGTGCTGGGCCCGCACGGGCCCGAGTGGCAGGAGAACCCGTACCCGTTCGCGTGCACCATCGACGACCCCACCAAGCTGACCAAGTTCAAGGGCATGAAGAGCTACATCTCCTACAAGCTGACGCCCACGCACACGCAGACGCAGGTGAACCGCCGCTACAAGCACTTCGACTGGCTGTACGCGCGGCTGGTGGAGAAGTTCCCCGTCATCTCGGTGCCGCACATCCCGGAGAAGCAGGCGACGGGCCGCTTCGAGGAGGACTTCATCTCCAAGCGCAGGAAGGGCCTCGCGTGGTGGATGAGCCACATGACCAGCCACCCGGTGCTGGCGCGCTGCGACGTCTTCCAGCACTTCCTGCGCTGCAACAGCGCCGACGAGAAGGCCTGGAAGCTGGGCAAGCGGAAGGCGGAGAAGGACGAGATGGTCGGGGCCAACTTCTTCCTCACCATCAGCACCCCGGCGGCGCCGCTGGACTTCCAGGAGGTGGAGAGCAAGATCGACGGGTTCCGGGGCTTCACCAAGCGGATGGACGACGGCGCGCTGCAGCTCAGCGCCACCGCCAACGAGTTCGCCCGCAAGCAGATCGCCGGCTTCCGCAAGGAGTACCAGAAAGTGGGGCTGTCGTTCAAGGTGCTCGGCCAGGCCTTCGAGATGGACCAGCAGGCGTACTCCGCGGGCCTCAACCAGGCCATCTCCTTCACCGGAGACGCGTACGAGGCCGTCGGGGAGTACTTCGCCGAGCAGCCCAGCAAGGACCTGGACCCGATCATGGATCTGCTGGCTCTGTACCAGGGACACCTGGCGAACTACCCGGACATCATCCACGTGCAGAAAGGTACACAACACACACACCTGGCATACACGTTTTTATACACTTGTCACCCACTGGTGATGTTAAAGACAATGCCTATTGTAAACCCACAACTTCACCAAGGTGTGGAGGATCCAAAACAACACAAGGAGACAAGGTGTCAAGGAGACAAGGAAACCCCCCTCAGTGCACAGCATGGTACATATGAGTCATAGATCTGGTCCCCAAACCTCACAAACCGCACCACAAGTTTAGCTGAGGCTCTGCTTGCTGGGAAACAGACAAGCAAAGGGGCTTTTTGTTTGAATTGCTGTCCACAGCAAAAGGAAGCTGTCAGGTTCAAGGTAAAAATTATAATCTTGCGGCGCTTTGCAAAACAAATCGGCAGCGTTTGCATGCCGCTGCCCGGTTTGTGCCAACCGTGTGTCTGATTTACCCATCACAGGGTGTCACATCATACAGGATATTAGATATTAGTGTCGGCTCGGAGGGCCTCACACTCATCTGCAGCTTGAATCCCCCATAATATATATATATATATATATATATATATATATGGGGCTCCATATGCACAGAGGATGGTGTGATCTAATCCTTCTCCTTGCATGGCCTAAAATGTTCAGATAATGCTCTAACTTGTGTGTATATATATATATATATATATATATATATATATATATATATATATATATATATATATATATATATATATAAGTTAGAGCATTATCTGCATATATATATATATATATATTTGTTTTTAAAGGGCTGATTATTCAGTGGGATCACATCGCGAGGAAATCACACATCGTGATGCACATGTAAGGCGTCAGAATTGATAAATAACAAGCCCATAATAACTTTCAATTAGTCAGAAAATCTGATGTGAAATATTTAGGTTGGGGAAATATTGTTTGAAGATTTAGTTTTTACATCTCACTTTACATTATTGTAAAAAATATCGTCTTAATCAGATTACTCTGGGTTTGTGTCGCTGAAAATACTTCTTTTGATTACTTTGACTTCAAAATTGTTATGTTTATTCTGCACTAAAGGGGAGAAAAAGACATGTCAGCACACGTGAACGTGATGTACCGGTATAGTTCTGCAGATAAGAAATGACCCGCATATCACCAGGTGATGCCTGTCTGACGACATCTCGGCTTATCACTTTTACGTCTTTAGGCTGCAGCTAAGAAATGTCCCCAGTCAGCTCAAATCAGCCCCCCCACACACACACACACACACACACCAAATAAGGCAGACAATAAGGTGTGACGAGCTCAGTCCTGATTCCACAGATAAGAAGGTCCGAAGGAGCCGAAATGGAAAATGTGTTGAAACCCAAATGACGTGTTTCTTTTAGAGGATGGAGGACGTTTAGGTCCTCCAGCTCGGTTTTCTTTTACTTTTAATATGTGCATCCCACCGCCCCCTTATCATTATGCCAGTGAAGACTGAATTCCTAATTCATTCCTATTAGGAAAAGTAAGAGCTAAAAAGCAGGATGTTTGTGTAAGCGCTCGCACCACGAGGCCTCTCGGCTGCTATCTGCCAGTTCCCTCCTTCTCGACAGCAGAAATGGCCGCTTGCTCCTCAAAAACATCCTTTGGTTTGAGAAGGTACTCATCCACGCTCTCCAGCCTCCTCATCTGGAATCAGCTCGGCACTTGACAACCATTAACACGGCGTGCAAAATGACTGTAATTAGCAAGAGCAGGTGTGGTTTTTACATGTTTTATGAAGCCATGAACACTGAATTGTTTCTTGGGTATCATTGTTTGATGATGATACTTTTGTCTTCCCTTTTTTATCTCTGTCTTGCGTATATTTGAACATAAAAGCTTCGCCGTTCCTCTGTCACGAGGTGGGTCTCGTGACATTTCCGGGACAAAACAGAAAACAGAAAACCGTCCACGTGGGTCGGGTCGGCCGGGGCTCAGCGGTGCTTGTACTCGCGCGATAATCAAGAATTGAGTTCAGGTTTGAAAGTGCGGCCTCCGACCCGGTGTAGGAGGTTGTCTCTCCAGGAGGAAGCCTGCCAAAGCATCGCCCCGTCAACCCGATGTCTGCCTCATTGGAGCCGCAGACAGGGTTTCATCCCTCTTGGAAATGCCCAGTGAAATGGGAGCCGTCCCTCAGAGGGACGCCGGACATCACCCCATCGATCGGCAGCTCCTCTGGGTGTGGGGGGGGCGCCATGAGCCATTAGCGGGGGAGGGGAGGCCCGCGGTATCGACATCATACCTGGTGTTGCTTTCAGAAAACTTATCGAGCTTCACGTCTCCGTTATGTTTGGACATTATGTTTTATTTTAGTCCGGACTGGGGTTCTGTTGTTTCTGCTTCTTTCAGGCTCTTGAGAAAGAGGAAGGGAGGAGAGGGGGTTTCATAAGAGCTCGCTGTTCGCAAACCCAAAGATAGAGTAACCAGAGAAGAGGTTCATTTTCTTTTTTGGGTAATTAAAGCTCAAGAGGAAGCGTTCGATCGGACGCACAGCGCTGTGGGAACTCGGGCCGGCGGCTCACGGAGAGAGTGTGAAAAACATTGTGATCACATCTCTGTTTGTGGAGCCAATATCGAAAACGCAGCCCGTCCTTGTTCAAACATTTACTCCTGTTAGGCAAACATGTGATGTTGCCTGCAGAGTTTCCTTCTAGGAAAAGAAAAACGTGTAGTTGACTTTCAGCTCAAATGATCGAGCTCCACCCGCTTGAAAAGGATGTCAAGCCTTCGCCGGCACACTGATGAACACTCAAAGAGGAAACGTCCTCGACCGCGTTCACATCCTCCACTTTACACATGTCTGTCTCTGTAATGGAATCAGTTTGCCGTCAATCAAAGACGGCGATGGTGAATCCGTGATGTGTTGGGATGAAGTTAATAAGTAATGACAGCCGGTGAAAAGCTTTCCTGCTCCGCCGTGTTCACGCCCCCCTCCCTCTCCCTCGCCAACTTAAATCTATTGAGCAGATAAAACAATGACCCGTGGAGTTAGGGGAAAGCGCCGGTTCACAAAAGACGTTGTGTCTTTCCTGCTGAGTCAGCCGTCTCGGCGTCTGTCTGGTGCGTTGTTGCCACGGGTCGTTTTAAATGTCCGCCGGTGAGCCGAACGGGTGACGTGATGGGGGGGGGGGGGGGGGGGGGGGGGTTGCCTCCGGCTGTTCAGGTCACAGGCATCGCTCGGTGTTGTGTAACAGAGGACGGGGATTATGTAAGAGCTGAAGCCGCTGTTTACCAACGGAGTCCAGGAGGGCCGGCTGCCACCTCCGTACCCAGGGAAGATTTCCTCATCTGTTTTCTTTTTCACAGCCTGACACTGCAGATGAGCTCATGGGTCAGTGTGGGAGGGTGATGCTGTAATCCGTAGTATCTCCAATATATTAACAAGGAAGCATTATAGACCTGGGACCTGAGACCTGAGACCTGGGGCCTGAGACCTGGGGCCGCAAAGGAAGGCGGAAGCAGAAGTTGCGCAAGAAGACGTCAAGATGCAACTTAGCATTGCTGCCATTGTGATGAAATGTGCACGCCAGACCACACGGTTGGTTCATAAACTCAGATTTGTATTTTTTTTAATAATTATAATGGAAAATCTTTAGGTTTTTGGACAAAAAAAAAGCACTTGGAATTTTTCAACTTAGTCTCTGGGAAACCACGATGCACATGTTCCGCTCACTTCGGACTAAACGGCTGATTAAAGTGTAACTTCACTTAAAGTGTAACGGCAGCAAATCACTGAGCTGCACGAGCCTCGACAGAAGACCGGCATCAGTTCCCACAGCGCCTTTGAAGAACTAAAAACATGATTTTATAACCAATTTAAAACCCTAGGGGCGGGAAACTGAGCGATTGTTATATAAAACTGTAAATCATAGCTTGTTTTATGATTTTTTTTTTTTTTAATAAAAGCCCTCTGTAGCTTTGTTCTGCTTCACTTTATCAAAGTCAACCTTTGCAGAGAGAATGTTCACATATTGAGCTATGATTTGGGTTAGTGAATGTTCACATATTGAGCTATGATTTGGGTTAGTGAATGTTCACATATTGAGCTATGATTTGGGTTAGAGAATGTTCACATATTGAGCTATGATTTGGGTTAGAGAATGTTCACATATTGAGCTATGATTTGGGTTAGAGAATGTTCACATATTGAGCTATGATTTGGGTTAGAGAATGTTCACATATTGAGCTATGATTTGGGTTAGAGAATGTTCACATATTGAGCTATGATTTGGGTTAGAGAATGTTCACATATTGAGCTATGATTTGGGTTAGTGAATGTTCACATATTGAGCTATGATTTAGGTTAGAGTTGGACCTTACAGCTGCATCTTTTCAAAGAAATAATCATCCTGAAAGTGATTTTTTTTATTGGCGGACCTGAAACCTTTTCATCTTTATTTACTCTTAACCAGTAACATATAGACTGATATTTACACATCTGAACAAAATCTCACATGTACCTTTTTATTATAGTGGTTGAAGAGATACACCCTTGTTTAGTTTGGGGATGACATTTTTGAGCAGAGGCCTAAAAATAGGTGGGTTAAAAAAAAAAGCTATATGACATTTGAATGATTTACCGTAACCGTTAAAAAGTAAAAACGATATATACGCAGTAAGATTAGTCCCAACCCGTCTTAGACTCTCTTAGAACGGGCCGTGAACCGACTTGGGTGGATTTTAAACAGTAGATTGCTCTTTTGAGCCATTTTCAACCATGAAATTTCGAAATTAACACCAGACCAAGTGGAGGCATATCGTTTAGTTTAAGGCTTAAAACACGTTGAAGTGTGCAGTTCCTCTCTAAGCAAGAGATGATTCAGGAAATTGTCTCAAAAATGAAGAAGAAAAACAGATCGCCCATTTGCACTCGACAGACTCTGCGTCTTTTTGGCTGTTTTCACAGCAGAGAAAAGAGTTCAGTGGAAACAATGTGGCCGTCTGCATGTCACAGTTTGCTGACACCATATTCTCTGACTGAACTCTTGTCCTTTTCCTTCAAAGTCTCCATGGCAACAACCCTTTCTCCTCAGTCCATTAGCAGAGCTTTTAAAAAGCCGGCCGCCAGAGACCTTTAAAGGTAAACTAACACCTTTAGGATCAAGTCTTTGGACGGCTGTGTTTGTTCCCCGTCTCTCTCTCCGCGTTATCTTTGCCTCTCTTTCTGTCGCGTCCAATCTGCTGTGCGTTAAAGGAATTTCAAAGATTTGGGTTAAACTGCAGCTGAGGGAGCAACCGCCAGAAGGCAAAGAGGGCCGACTGGCTGGGGATGGGAAGAAAGCTGTGTCTTTTTTCGGGGGGGGGGAGGGTTGGTTGTCAACATATTTGTTTCACCCTTTGTGCCGTAATATACAGTAAAGCTCCACACACACCGAGTGGAAGATGGGAAGCCGTACTGAACTCTCCAGGGTCCACAGAAGCAGGGTGAGGCGGGCTCACGTTTCAGGAAGCAAGCGAGCTGAATCAGACTTTCAACGGAGCTCAAGGCTCGCATAGTGGCGAGGAAATCCCCCGATTGGGTCAATACAGGAAGTCCTGCTTCGCACGCCTTCAAACCTTTTAAGCCCCGCAGGACCGATGTAGGTCCTTTTTTTCAAGGTTCACCGTGTTCAAGTAGTCGTATGAACCCCGAATTAGTTATAATACTTTATTATGTTATATCTTTTTTTCAGAATTTCTTTGTGAAAAAAAAGTATATTTTCAAAGAAAAACACTTTTTTTAACATATTTTGATCATAGCTATGAACAACCAGCAAGATCTAAGCAAGATTGGCCGAAAATGCTTTTCGAGCGGTTTCCGACATGTTCAAAATGTGTGCTTTTGGACCTTTACCAAGGTCCCACATACTAATAACACACCTTTTTGGAAATAACAGGCTCTAAAGATCCCATAAAAACAAAGTGTTGGGGTGATTCGAAGGTATTATAGGGGGAAAAACTGTGTAAATCGGTTCAGAAATGGAAAAGTTAACATTTTTATGAGAGAACTACATTTCCCATGGGCATGCCCGGATGCGTTCTCTTCAGTAGCTTCCTCCGGTGCTGTCTGACGTGGTTCCAAGATCATGAACAAAACCTGAGGGCCTCTGGACCCGGAAACATAAGATCGCGTAAAACGAAAACTCTCTGGACGTTTTGGGAACTTTCAGGTATTAGTGGACTACTATGGATGTGGATTGCTTTGTTAGACTCCTACAAGCCCGGGCGGTTACGGAGATGTCTTTATTGGTGAAACCCGATGTTGTAAAGGGTACTCATGAAGGTTTTTGTGAAACCTTACGGGCGGCGGGAAAAATGGACGGACTGACGGCGAGTCATTGGAATGTACATAAGTACATAAACTTAACGATTACTTTTATTATTTCGTACAGAGCCGATGTCTTCTCAAAAGGGCTGCAGTATGTTTTTTTTTTTGTCCGATAATGGGCGCGGGGGCGAAATCAAGCGCTGGGGAGCATGGGGCTTAAAAGGTTAAGGGCACCCATCCTACAAATGAATTCACCAAAAAGGCAGACATATCTCATTTTGTCGGCCCACAAATCAACTGAAAGATTGGGGAAATCACTTGTGACGAGCAAGAAATTCCAAGAAAAACACTAGCTGAGTAACCGTGTAAGCACACTCACGTCACGAGCCCAGAGGAAGGTTTCTTTCTTTCCTCTGACTCCAGCCGTGACGTGTAAACATGGCTAAGTACATAGATCAGACAGAAGGTCACAACCTGTCAGTTCCCCTCGCGTTTCAGCTCCGAACTCATTACACGGGACATTTCTTCCATGACTCGGTCAGAGAGTATCAGCCTAAATCCGCTCCTGGTGTTTTGACCTCGCCCTCTGCTCCCGTAGAAGCGTCTGTCTGGAAAGTAGTCGGCTGGTTGTTTTAGTCCAGAGTTCACGGTTTCATACGTGTGAAAAAACATCACGCCTCCATCCACAGTGACGACAGCTAGGGGCCCTTTTTCCTGGTATGAAACTCTCATGACGCATGACGTGATATCCTGGATTTACTTCATAGTTTCTCTCTAAAACCTCAGCATGCGACCGAAGACATATCCAACAGCTGAACCCGTCAGTAACCAGCAAATGACTGCAATGGGAAATATCAAGTATTTGACAAAAGTCTTAATTTCTACAAACGACCTGTAGGTTGTCAGCCGTAGCGAGCGTAGCCAGCTAAAGCTAAGCTAACTTAAAAGGGACATATATAGCATGTCCTTTCTCTAAACCATTGCTTCTACATCTGCTCACAACAAGGTGGATTACCTTTAGCAACCCGCTCGTGATTTATGAGAAGAGACATGGCTGTTGAGCGACTCAAACTAATAGCAGTATCAGAGTCTTATTGCGTTGCTCTCTGAATGCTTCACTGTGGCATCGGCACTAGAGGAGAGCTGCAGCTCACGGGTTGGACGTGCTCACGTTTCCTTGGCAGTCGGCCATGTTCATATCACGGCCTTGAACTTGCCAACAATCATTGCTAGATGGAATCAAACTGGCAGTAAAATCCCCTTAAATGGTTGTTCATAAAGGGCCGGTGGAGTGGCACGCTGTAATGGGGGTTTCTGAGAGCCGGGCCCCCTCACATTCCCCAAGACGTGGCTCTGGTTCTGGTTCTCAGGGAGTTTGGAACAAACTGTTCATCGAAACTATTTTCAGCCGGTTCCCTGAAGTTAAACATTTACTGTCCAGCTGTGCTCCTGCATCTTCAGAGCAAATCATCTCGAGATGATTGATTCACTTTCCTGTTAAAAAGAGTTCAATGTTGTTTCCTTTTTTTTAATGTAGCCTACTGATTCCCCACATGGTAAAAAGTAGTGTGTGTGCGTGTGTTTGTGTGTGTGCATGCGTGTGTGTGTCTGCGTGTTTGTGTATGTGCGTGCGTGCGTGTGTTTGTGCGCGTCTGCGTGTGTGTGTGTCTGTGTGTGTATGTGTGTGCGTGTGTTTCTGCGTTTGTGTGTATATGTGTGTGTGTGCGTGTGTGTGTGTCTGCGCGTGTGTGTGTATGTGTGTGTGCGTCTGCGCGTGTGTGTGTGTCTGCTTTTGTGTGTGCGTGTGTGCGTGTGTATGTGTGTGTCTGCGTGTGTATGTGTGTGCGTGTGTTTTTGCATGCGTGTGTGTTTGTGCATATGTGTCTGCGTTTGTGTGTGTGCGCGCGTGTGTGTCTGCGTTTGTGTGTGTGCGTGCGCGCGTGTGTGTATGTATGTGTGCGTCTGCGCGTGTGTGCGTGCGCGTGTGTGTGTGTGTGTCTGCGTGTGTGTGTCTGCGTGTGTGTGTGTGTGTCTGCGTGCGTGTGTATGTGCATGTGTGTGTCTGCGTGTGTATGTGTGTGCGTGTGTTTGTGCATGCGTGTGTGTGTGTGTGTCTGCGTTTGTGTGTGTGTGCGCGCGTGTGTGTGTGTGTGCATGCGTCTGCGCGTGCGTGCGTGTGTGTGTGTGTGTCTGCGTGTGTGTGTGCGTATGTATGTGTGCGTGTGTGTGTGTGTGTGTGTGTGTCTGCGTGTGTGTGGTAGTATCTGTCCGATTGAACATTGATAAATAAATGGCGTAGATGTTCCTCATGAAACACTTACAACAACAACATTAATCCTGATGATAGTTTTTTCTCTCCCCCCCAAAAAAAACCCAGGAGCCCTGACGAAGGTGAAGGAGAGCCAGAAGCACGTGGAGGAGGGGAAGATGGACCGGGCGCAGGCCGACGGCATCGACGAGCGCTGCAACATCATCTCCTGCGCCACGCTGGCAGAGATCCAGCACTTCCACCAGATCCGCGTGCGCGACTTCAAGTCCCAGATGCAGCACTACCTGCAGCAGCAGATCGCCTTCTTCCAGAAGATCACGGGCAAGCTGGAGGAGGCCCTGCAGAAGTACGACGCCGCGTAGCGCGGCCGGGGGGCCGGGGGGGCGGGGCTGGAGGACGTGTAATTTAATGAAGTACGGCCATCTTGTAACGCCAACAGACTGAATGAGAATCGGCGCTCGGTCTGGCGGGTGAGGGGGAGTTAAGTCCAATCATTGTTCGGAGCCTTGCGTCTGCTGGTTTTATTTGTAAACCGACTGCCAATCCAGGAGCGAACACGCTGCCTTCTCAGGGGGGAAAAACAATCAAGCCCTTCCTGGTATCTCTTCTCTCCGTGGACAAAATGTTCCTCCACCGTCACACACACACACACACACACACACACACACACACACACACACACACACACACACTGTCTCGCTGTGCCTTCTGATTACGTCTCCGGTCTTCTGTTTTTCTTCTTTTTACAAGTTACTAAAAAGCTTTATATACTGTAAATGTAGAAATATATTCTATTTGCGACACATTTTTGCAGGCTTGGTAGAAATGATAACAATCAAACCAAGATCACTGTGCTTTGTTTGTTCCCCCAAGTGGCCCCAGGATTGATTTGTACCACTCAGAGAGACTAAATCAGGATCAAGAGAGGATTACCTGCCATGACAATAGGAGCCGGCACCGGTGCTTATTTAAGGGACGTGATGGACATACAATGTTGTTTTTTTTTTTTTCCAGGCTTAGATTTTTTTGGGGTAGTGTTTCAGAGGCAGGCTGTTATAATAATGCAGTCTTTTTAATAGCACACTTCTAGACAGCACTGCTGCTTGTTTTTTTAAAACCTTTTATGATGTTGGCTGCATCATAAAGACATTAATATAGAAGCAGAGACGCAAAAATAAATTCCTCCTTCACAGAAAGCTGTTGGTTTGGTCCTGTGTGTTTTGTGATGTACTAAAAATGTGAACGTGATTACTCTCATGAAACAACAGGGGGGGAAGGAAGGCGATTAAAACCCTCCGTGCTGACGGGTTCGTTTGCCCGCCAGCGGCCCCTCGAAGGGCCTCAGACACCGAGGATGTCGACACCGAGCGGCTCTGCAGGTTTCCTTGGCGGCGGCCCTGGAGGACCGGGTGTGTGTCGTGTCTGTGTTTCATGCTCAGTTGGGGTAGTTAATCAGAAAAAGTAACTAGTTACTAGTTACTAGATACATTTTCAATAATAATTTATTATTAATTAATATCATTTCCAATAATAATAATAGCGCGAGTCACACGACACTTCCTGCATGAACAATCTACCGTAAACGTCGGGTTACGAGCCGCTACTACCTTCGGTCAGAGTCCCCGTTAGCTCCCCGCTGTAGCCGGCTGGGGCTCCTGCTAGCGCTCCGTCACTTCCCTGCTAACTTCCGCTAGCTCTCAGTTAACTTCCCCTAGCTCCCCGAAAACCACCGAAGGTAGCGGGACCAGGCTCGACACCCGACTTGGGCAGAGGGGACGCGGGCAGTAGCAGCGCTAGCTAGCAGCTTGTTGCTATTGTTCATGCAGGAAGTGTCGTGTGACTCGCGCGCCACTAAAAGAGAACTTTTCGGACTGGTAAAAATGTCTTGGGTAACGCAGGAAAGCGCGTTACTGGGGTCTTGTAAAGTAGTGTAGTTGCCAATATTTTGAGTGTAATGCGTTACTTTACTTCGTTACCTATAATAGTAATATCGTTACTGTAATCCGTTCCTTTGTAACTCGTTACCCCCAACACTGGTGTCGGCAGATCTGCAGACAGCGAGCGATCCCGACCGGCCGTCTGGGACATCTGGAGCATACGACGGCGAACACAGGCAACAGGAAAAGTTCAAACAATAACTGGGTGAGGTTGTTTTTTTCATGAGCCGCCATCTCCCCACCCCCTTATGACCGAGATAACCCAGATGCAGACCAGTGCCTGTTATTGGAGATAACAACGTTCAACGGTCTGACTTGTTGGAAGGATTCTGTCCGTGCACGTCAACAGCTCGGCTGCGTCCTCCAAACCAGAATGAATACTGATTAAAAGAAAGTCTGTTATTGAAATGGACGATGATACTACTCAGTGCTCAGTGATAAAATGCCATTCTCCAAAACATCCGAGCCTCTTCATGCGTAGTTATTGAAGCCATGAGCCGATATCGCTACTAGAGTTCAAAGCAGTTCATTCGACAGTTGTCAAGACGCATTTCGCTAAAAAACACAAATGTCGACATGCTCGTAATCACACAACGAAGTCCGTTTCCTTTCACCCTCTGGGCATCACGAACGCCTGTGGCAACCCCAATAGATGTCGAGATATTTCTGGATTTAAGCGGCGGACCGACCGGCATACTGACCATCTGTAGAGCGGCGCCGCTAGCATCGCTAATGATATCCTGTCATGTGGGAGCGAGATCCGCTTTGAAGCTCTCCCCATCTCCTCCTTTTTATTTTTCCAATAGTTTTTTTTCACCCAATTTCTTCCCAAACCCGACAAGATGCACACAGCCTCGGGCCTTCCGTCAACACTCCCAACGCCCGGGGAAATGGGTGCTCCTGTTCTCACATTCGTCATCTTCCCCGCCGTGAGCGTCGGTTGTTCTGAATTATCAATGTCGAGCACACAACATGGCTCAGAAAAATAATGTGGTTGAGAACATTTCGTGAACTAGCAATAATAGACCCACGTATGATAAAAACAGCACTGCGAAAAAGCGTTGTCTTTTTTAGCGGCGTGCAAAAACAAGCAGTGTGGTTTGTCTGAGTGAGGGACTCAGAGAGAAACCACAATCTAGCATGCAGGAAACGTCAGCGCTCGGTTTCCCTTGAGAGGGAGTCGTGTCATCAGCCGACCACATCCAACGGACACGGACGTCAGAAGTGTGTGAAGCCGCTGAGCCTGACACAAGAGTGATGGCTGAGGGCTGCAAACGTCAAGGGCACAAGAGATTGAGTGTGATTCTTTTCTTTTCTTTTTTTGGAGGATCTGCTGTCGAGGCAGTCGTAGCATTTCAGCTCTCTTTAAGAAACATTGCATGTCAAAAAAACAATTACGGTGCACTCAAGTCGGGTGCAGATCCCCGCCAGGCGAGTCTCCATCGACCACTGCTCTATTGTGTGATTGATTGAATACAGCCCATAATTATCTGGCCCCACTAAAGCACTAATGGGCTGTCAGGCGTCGGAAAACACTCCAAAACAAAATGTAACTCCCCGAGCTGTCTGCCCACCTGGCAGCGGCTGAGTGGCGGTGAGGTACTCAGCAGCGCACGTACCGGTAGTTCCGTTAGCTGTTAGCTGTTAGCTAAACACACAGCTCAAAGCAATCAAACTGAGCTGCAGATCAACAGGCCGAGAGATACGCAGCAGTGTGTGCAGTGGTAGTTAGCAACATTAGCTGTTAGCTAAACGCACTAGCAGCGCCATACCGGTGCGGTTAAAAGTAGTGAGTAAGGAGTCAATGGCAGAGTAAAAGCAGGCAATAAAAGGTGTTTTGAGAAGGAGTGAGAGTCATCGCAACTACGCGAGGTACTTGAGCATGCGGCCGTAGCTGGACACCCAAAATATCACGCAGTTTGCTGCAGCAGGACGCCAGATTAGCCGTAGACAGACGGAGAGGTGCACACACATACGAGATAATGACAAGTGGCTTCTCTGAGACTTGGCGCTCATTTTTTCTGACTTGCAGTGGTTCTCTGGAATTCACTGACGGTAACCCAAAAGCACACAGTACCTTTTGTGGTCAGTAAGGCGACGACCTAAAAGTGAGAACATCTGGCTGAAGCGCTCTCCCCAGCTGCTCTCACATGTACAAATGGAATAATGCGAGGGCTGTTTTCCCCTCGATCGCAGCTGAAGTAGCAGTTCTCAATCAGTTTTTCATCTCTTCTGGGACTTGTTCACGCACTACACCACCTAGCAATGGGTTTGTTTTCCATCCGCTTCAGTCGTTGGCTCCGAGAGAACAGGGTTTCCCCTTCTAATGACCCGGCGCCGACGCCACATCTAACCACATTGCTTTCACAAGGACTGAATCAGCGTCTCCAGATTCTTGTCTAGATTAACCCAATTCCTGTTGCACTCCCCCTGTGCACCACTTAGCACAAGCGCAAGACGCTGGGACTCAAACCTCCATGAACTTTTTTTTGCTGATGCTCACTGTAAAAGTGAACCTGCCCCTTCACCTCTGCAGAGATCCCACCATGCATCGCTTCACATCCGCTCACTGAGACACCCTCAGCTCACCACCTCCGTTCTTGCGGCGCTTAAATTCCCATGACATCATTTCACACTTACAAAGTCTGACCCCGACTTCCCGTCACTGCTTCAGCTGATTAAAGCCGTCCAAATGTCACATCATAATGCCAGGAAATGGCCACGAGGAAAACCACAAAGATGTCATCCCTCATATTTCTTCATGTAATATTATGCTGAAAGAGGAAGTGCAAAAACCTAGCACAGGATTTCTGTTTGTTTGAGGTTGCACTAACTTATTTCAAGCTAAGGAGGGACTATTAAAAAAACAGGACATGCTGGGGTTTTTTTGGGTGGTGTGTTGAAACAGCTGCTGTCCGCTGCTCCTCATGCACCGGTAGGAAAGGACGCATTAGGTGGTCCAATGTAGATTCATAGTTGTACATTTCAGTGGCAGGCCACCTATTTTTACTTTAGCTTGTTCAAAATTACACACTGAGGATTTTGGGGCCTTGACGCATGATTTCATGACATCACTCGGGTTTTGATGTAATCCACCAGCAACGACGAAAGCCGGTGGGTTCAGAGACTGGTATTAGTAAAATAGTAGCCTATTAGCTTAGCTTAGCCGAGCATTAAAGACTGGAAGCGGGGGAAAAACTGCTAACTAAATGTACCTAAACCTCACTGGTTAACAGTGTCTAGTTGGTTTTAATCTGTCCACAAAGTAAAAATGACCAGCTGTGGTTTGCTTTATTCTTATGTTTTATTTACAGGGCTGGCACTAAATAGGAACACAGTATTTTCAGACATTGCGGGTTCAAAAACAAAGAACCCTCCTCTTTCCTCTGTACATGTAACACAGAAGCAAACATTTGTGCTGTTTCTCTCTCGTTTTTTCATGCTTTTGGAATGCGAGGCGTTCGCCTGCACTCAGCATATTCCTGCCGGAGGTGGATTCTGGCTGCATCTGTTTTCAATTACAGCCGGGTCTGCACTGGCCTTTGATCGGAGTCTGGGCCGACTGAGGCAGACGAGGAGGAAGACCCTGTCCTGACACCGCTGATGAAGGAGGGAGCAGAGGGGCCACCGAAAACACAGAACCACTTCCAGCGACAGTCCCAGTGGTACAATCCTTTCATGAGAAACTGTGTGTGTGTGTGTGTGTGTGTGTGTGTGTGTGTGTGTGTGTGTGTGTGTGTGTGTGTGTGTGTGTTGTAAGTCCTGCTGAGACTTTTTTTAAGTTGGTCCCCTGTGACTTTGTCATTAAAGTTTCCCCTTTTCTTAATCTTCTTAACGCTACCCGTGGTTTGGAGGAGCTGATAAGCTCATGGTTGTATCCCTTCATCCATGTCCGTCCAAAAATGTCACCACTTCATCATTATATCCTATTAGATGTTTGTGTGTCACGTAACTGTCATAATAATTCTGGAGTTCTCTCTAAGCAGTGTAGCTAACTAGCTTGCTACACTGCTTAGAGAGAACTCCAAGCTAGCTAGCTAACTAGCTAGCTTGAAGTTGATGCTATCCCCATTTTCTTCTGCTCTATTCAAATGACCACTAAAAACAGTTTAATGTCAGTTATACTCCTATTATTAGCCTCAAACACAATGCCTCCAGCTATGGTTGTAGCCGACGCGGCGGCATAAAACAAAACAAACCCCACATATAGAACAAAAGTCGATCTATATAGCGCGTCTCCACAGGTGTGACAATAGACATCTTCACTCCTTTCTGTGTTCACAGCCCTTAACTGTCTAACTGGAAGGTTTGGTCGGCTGATGATTAGAGTGTGAGGTTCCTTATTTCTTTAAACAAAGATTACATCATTGTTCCTTTTCTTGCTCCATTGTTTAGCTTAGCACGCACCTCGCCTGAAATGTTAAACGTCTGTCATGTGTTTGCACGTGATTGTTTAAAAAAAAAAAGCAGCTAGGCTTTTTATTATTTTACTGTGTGAAACAGCAGGAAGAAAATATCGTCTTGAGTCAAGTCAGGATGATATTTCTTAACTTTATTTTGAAGTTCATCTTTGTTGAATGTGTACCAGAACGGAGCTGAATCTTCTTTTTCTATTTTCTCTGTTTCGATATGATGCGATACCTCTGATTACACGTTTGGTTTTGCAGGAAGCGTGATGAGACAAACGTGGGCCGGGGCAGCAGCTCCCATGAGCTCATCCACTGACCTCAGCACAGCAGCACCCGGCCCACTCTCGGGGGCGAGGAAAGAGGCTCAGACATGCTGCACCCTGCTTATAAAACATCATGTTTAGGCTAAAATCACATTAGCTGAGGCTTAAATTGTGCACTGGCTTCATCTAACTCAGAATGTACAGCACAGGTCAGTTTTTGTTGGTGTCTATGGTTTGAAATTGCTGAAGAAACACAGCAAAAGATGTTGCCTTTGGGTTTGTATGGAGCCGGCGTGATGAAATCAACATCCTGCCTCAGCCACACCCATTTTCAGTGCTACTGGAAACTGCAGAGTCAAAGTTTATTTATTTATAAGCGGTCTACTGATCTCTTTTTTTATTGCCGGCCAAAAATAGTTTTAATTAAAAACTTGTCTCAATTAGTTTCTTCATTGCTGAATTACTTCCTTGTAAAAGTAGCAGCTACTATTAATGTTTTCTTTCAGACAAAAAATAGATTTCCAATGATTTCGCCTGTTGATATTCGTAGTCCTCAGAGGGTTCATTTCAAAGTTGTTGGCGATCTCCCTTTTCGCTACCATCTAAAAATGTGTTTTGCTTAAAATATTTATGCAGATCTAATAACCAGATTACTATGGCATTTTTTGTAGTATTTTCATGTTTCCCAGAGGATGGACCTATTCCATTTTGGACAACGTTTCTGTTTGCTGTTGCCTTTAATTGAACCAGATTCAAGGATATTAATCAATTTCTGCATCTCACTACTCCATTTTATTTCTTAAACTGCAGTTTTGTTGTTGCTTTTTTTACAATTTTTTTTTACAGTTTTAATGAATGTTCTTAATTGTTTTTAAATATTGTTTTCTTCTGCATTATATTTTGATTCTTTTAATGGTTTTATGTGAAGCACTTTGAATCACCTTATTGTTGAAATGTGCTGCACAAATAAACTCGCCTTGCCTTCTGGGTAAAATGAGACCTTTACAGACGAGATATTGAACATTCTAATGCATGGTCTCCGGGGGATATACCTGTTTGAACCAGGTGCAATTAAAGAAAGACTACATTTTCAGCCACATAACTGGTAGAGCATCTAAGCTAAAATATATTTGTTTTATCGTGGGATGCAATGAACAGGGCGCCACCAGCAGGGCTCCAAACATTTAGTCTTAGATGAAGCTTTTTACCTTTTTTGAGATTTTGTAGAGCATTTATATGTTTTCAATCATGGGAAAAGTTGTATTTTTTTCCAGGCTAGGAGGACATGCTGTGAGTCCTGTACCTGGCAGTATATGTCCAGGAATGTGGGAGCACTCGGCATTCTTTAGCCCCGGTTTTGTTTTTACAGCCCTCACACAGGAAGCTCACTCCGGTGGGGCCTCATTCAGCCTGAAAAACGCTGACTGCCCCCCACCCCCACCTCTCTGGCTGCTCACCAAGATAGACACACAACTTTTTTGTGTGTGTCTTTGTTGGCCTATGTGCATTCTCCCCTCCCCCTTCCCCATCAGAGAGTTTCATTTATAGCTCTAATTACAATAAACAAGCAAGAACAACTCTGGAAGAGGCCACTTCCTCCCACTCACTCAGGAACAGAACCACCCCAACGTCTGTCAATCACACACACCAGGCTTCATATTGTCTATATTGGCTTTATATTGTCTTTGCAGGTTACTCGTCAAGGCCATCAGATGAAATGTGAGGATCCCTGGAAACATCTGGGTTTCCAATCTGAGGTGAAAATGTAATTTTTAACTGTATTCTAAAAACAGAATGACTGGTTAAGTTATCTGGAGGAGGAAGACTTGCTCAAGGTCACACAACACTGCCGTAAAATGTTAATATTTTCTTTCCAAAGACTAATATGGACATCCGTCCACCTCGAATACTTGTTTTGTTTCTCACAAACTGAAACAAAAAAGCTCTTTTCACTGTGAAATACTTCAACATAAATATTTTGTTCTGTGGGAGTTTACATATTGTAACCTTAAAAAAGAACCTCTGAAAGAAAGTGAGACCAGAGAAATGTCACTGATTTCAAAGGTTTCCCTTCATTTTTCTCTCCGTGCGACTTACTTGTCCTCATGTGCATGAATGGATTACTTAAAGGACATAACACCCCACACACACACACACACACACACACACACACACACACACACACACACACACACACACACAGGCCTTTACCTGCACAATGTCACGGCAAAGAGATGCAAAACAGCTGTGAGGAGACACAACACAACTACAGATAAAGATAACTGGCAAAAAGACCAAAACAACCACAGAGAGACACACAACAACCACAGATAAAGATACCTAACAAAAAGACCAAAACAACCACAGATAAAGATAACTAACAAAAAGACCAAAACAACCACAGAGAGACACACAACAACCACAGATAAAGATACCTAACAAAAAGACTAAAACAACCACAGAGAGACACAAAGCAACTACAAAGTGACACAAAACAACCACAAATAGACACAAAATCACCACAGTGAGACACAAAACAACCACAGAGAGACACAAAACAACCACAATGAGACACAAAGCAACTACAAAGTGACACAAAACAACCACAAATAGACACAAAATCACCACAGTGAGACACAAAACAACTACAGAGAGACACAAAACAACTACAATGAGACACAAAGAAACTACAAAGTGACACAAAACAACCACGATGAGACACAAAACAACCACAATGAGACACAAAACAACCACAATGAGACACAAAACAACCCCAGACAAAATAACTAAGAAAAAGACCAAAACAACTACAAACACACACAAAAAGATGGGTTGGCTCATTGTCTCATGTGTATGACACAGACCCACACATTGCCTCTCTCGTACAACATGTAGTCTAGCACACTCACTCTCTCTCACTCTTCTCCACACACACACACACACACACACACACACACACACACACACACACACACACACACACACACACAGTGCTGACCATGTAACCGCCCTCTTTGTCCACTGCCACCCGCAGGCCGCAGTCGACCAGTCATCATACACACCAGCTGACCCGGTGGTCTGAGCGCTCACACAGAGACACACACACACACACACACACACACACACACACACACACCTCCTACTCTTACGGGGTCATTGTTCACACGCTTCGTATCCGACACATGACTTCTGTTAACGATCCGATGTGGATGAATCTGTTCACCGCCTTTTACAGGGAGTTCCCACATCCATGGACAGTGGGAGTCGACAATATGTGCGTTTGTGTATGTTTGTTGTTGTGCGAATGAGTGTGTCTAATGCTGTTGGATATTAAATTACGCTGATGCACCTTTATGTCCCAGGTGTCATTTATTAGGAAAAGCAACATTTTGAAGGCCTTGTATGCAGAAAAACACAAAACAACTCCATTAAAAATGTTCATGAGCAGAATGGATTTGCATTTATATAGCACCATTCTACTCTAAAATATAAAAAACACACTCTCACACACTGATGGAACAGCCTCCAGGAGCAATTTGGGAGAACATTTCTTTTGGGTCATTTTAGGAGACCAAAAATAGGGTTTGTATGCAATTGTTCCAAATGGAAGTACAGATAGGAGAGTCATCATCTACCATTTAGCAAAAACTGTCCCAAATCTATCCATCAGAAAACCTTACACTAACTACTAGAGGACCATCACCACACATACATCCACTGCATAAACACCATAGTGTTCCAGGCCTTATATTACTTAACATTTCTACATGATGTCTTTCTCCTCCAGATCGGCTTCGTGCCGAGCAGCTGCCAAAAGGAACAGAGAAAATCCCGCCTCTGAATCCAGCAGCTAATCCTTCAGCAGATGTAGGAGCACCCAGTTTAGCAGCAGATAAAAACAGCGGCTGATCCCGAAGAAGAAAAAAGAGACAAAAAGAGAATAAGCCAGATTGCAGAGTGTCTTTCTATTTCACTTCCTCCTTAGCAACACACTTACTTTCCCCTAAAAGTCAACCGGCGCGGCTTTTAGCGTCAGCGCGCTACATTCTGGAGCCCGTTGCAGTATTTTACGTGCCTTGATTAGCTTTTAACGAATAAACTAAATGACACTTTTTGGACGACGCGTTCGTGGTTCTTTACATGCACACGAGTTGTTATCCAATGGTTTAGAACAGTGGTTCTCAAATGGGGGTACGTGTACCGGTATTTAAAATTAGCATGAAAAATCCTTGATATTTCACAGAGGCTACATCACTGAAAAAAGGTTGAGAACGCAGGTTGAGTCTATTTTTCTTTTCTTTGTAAAATACAACTGGCGGTTGGAAGTGATCTAGTTAACCATCTGGGTTTGTCTCGGTGGAAGTAAGCGAGGCGAGGATGCTTTGTCTCTCTCGTCTCGCAGGGCGCTATTGTTCTGCAACCCTCAATTAGCTTCCCCCAAATTACAACGATCACTCTGAGATCTAATATCTGGGGGCAAGAGCTCATCTCGACTACTCGTCTGCCGGTTTTTCCTCTCACACACACACACACACACACACACACTTATTAGGAATTTGCATCCGTTGTGCCGCAACTGTGTCAAAAGCCGGCGCTCAGCCCGCGAGTGCGTAATATCGCAGACAGCTAGCGTGATGCTAATTTAAGGCGCGGCTGCGGCTGAGTGTCCGGCATGTGACCGCTTCCTGCCAGACGGCCACATGTTGTAACTCCCACGATGTCGGCAGTTTTCTCTCCGCCAGTTCCCTCTTTCTGAGACTATAATTATTAATGCGGTTCATGGAAGTACAAACCGCTCTGTGGTGTCATGTGTGGCTCTGGATGAGCATTATTGACAGTTTTCTTATTTATCAATGGGCACGATGCAAACAATATATTTTTAAATGGGTTGTAATGGATTGAATTCTGAACAGACGTGCACGGTCCCCAGAGGATGAAACCTGAGGACCCTGGTGTATTTTAGGGAGACCCTATTAGAATCTCAGAAGCCAACAATTCCCTGTTGTATCCGGGCGGAATAGCCGATGTGGCTGTACACACCCGAGTAGCATGACAGAGACAAACGATAGTATCGTAAAATCGACATATCTAACTTGGCTGGGTATAAATAGTGTGACTATTCTCACCTGGGTGAAAGTAAACGCTGCGTTTATGGCGTTATTTTGACTTGGAGTCAACTGTTTTGGAAGAAATAAAAATAAGAAGAAAACACACTATACAGGAAAGAGACAAAATATAAAATAAAATATGAGAACACTATACAAAATATAAAATATGCAATATGAAAACATTATTCATGTGCAAAGCTTGTTTGGATTCTGCAAAATAACGACATTCCCATCAGCCTCAGTTGCTCTTTGTGGCTCATCAGCAGAAGGCGGGTTGGGCTTAGAATAGTTAAGTAAACTACATAAGACGTAAACAACGTAACTTAAGTACAGAAAACACTTCACAAACATCACTGATGTGACTCCAAAACAACACATTGGGACACGAACACCGGTCTCCTGATTGAAAGTCGTATGTTTGTTTGGCCAACCTCATGCGTTTTCCTTTTTTTGTGGTCTTCATACTCATTTTCACTGATGGGGTCACATTGCAGTGACCTGAAAGCCCGTTGTGCTTCCGTATCGGACGCACTGGGAGTGAAAACGGCCACAGACTGTAAATCTGACACGACATGAGCGGGAAATAGAGAGCGAGCCGGCTGGCTGTGGTCTCTGGATGACCTTCAGCTTCGTCCCACCGAGTGTAACAGTTGTGCATGACTTCACTTCCACGCCTTCGATGATGAAACTAAGTTGTTTTTCTTTTGCCACAAAATAACAATGTTGGTTTGGGGATTGAGGTTGGAGCTCAGTTTGTGATTCAGACTGGGGAAGTACAGAGACGGTCTGTCTTTGTTTGTGTGTTTATTTGCGTTTGTGTGTTGAGGGAGTGTGTGATCTTCTTAATCCCGCCTCTCATAATCCCTCTGGCATGTGTCTATCGAAAAGATGCTCCTTAACACCTCCTTCATTATATTATTGATTCATGAATATGTCCATTACTTTAATGTAGCGGCTGGTAAAAGTATGGCTTTAAAAAATAAAATATATACTTCCACGTATAGCTATTGCATTTAGGTATTTTTGTTTAGCGTCCATCTGTACAGTAGTTTGTGGAGTAAAGGGTTCTTTGTACAGTGCCTTGTGGAAGTATTCACCTCCCTTGGCGTTTTGTCCTATTTAGTTGTTTTACAACCAGGAATAAAAATGCATTTTCATTTGGATTTTATGTGATGGACAGACACAAAATAGTCAACATTGGTGAAGTGAATCTGGACAGAAAAGAAAAAGCCATTGCTTTATTAAGAAAGAAAAAAGTACGAAAGCACAAGTAGAGTTAGCCACACGGTATGTGGGAGGAGAGCAGGTCTCTATAATATTAATACTAATAACTTTATTTATGTAGCACGGAGTTTACAAAGTGCTTTGACAGACAAAGTCGGCAATAAAACAACATAAAGTCCAGAAGTCTCTGCTGGTCCAGCTTCATGTATCCAGTGGTTCACATTCACAAAGAAAACATGTTCAATTAGTTTACAACTCTGTTAATGATTCAATTGTAAAACCGGTAAATAATGTGAATATAAAAATTATTCATAAACGCGTCAGTAATGAAGGTCCTATGTTTCTTACTGTCGAATATCATTGATTACAGAACGAGCTCCTGTCGTTAACCTAAAATACTTATTTTATAACATTGATCATTTTATGAAAATCACAACTTAAACAGATTCCAGTACTTCTTCTTTAAAGTCACCATCATGTCATACAATTGTATTAATACTCTATTATTTAATAAGAGAGAAGGGAACATAGATTTGATTTTTTATTCATTCATTTGAGGGGAAACCTGGTCACCAGGAGTACACCATCATGAATAGGACTAATTGGAAATTAGTGTGTACATTTTTGGAGGTCATGTCATACAATTGTATTAATACTCTATATATTTAATAAGAGAGAAGGAAACATAGATTTACTTTTAATTTTTTTTATTATTCATTCAAGGGGAGAGCCTGTAGTAGACCCATCATGAATAGGACGAATTGGAATATTAGTGTCCAATTAGTGTTTTTTGTTTATGTGGGAGGAAACCTGAGTACCAGGAGTAAACCCACGTGAACACAGGGAGAATATGCAAACTCCACTCAGAGACAAGGGTGGAGGTGTCTCTGTGAGGCTGCAGTGTTAAATCACTGCAGCCACTGTGCTGTCCTTGATTGGTTCCAGCTGTCTGCCCCACACCTGCCTGAATAGACTGGCCTGGGTAATTGAACCGTGCCATGCTACCTCAACCAGAGGGGTGTCCTCAGCAGCCAGGCTGTTCTGCGCCACTAGGGAGAGCGGTCTCCTCTCCCCATTCAATTAACATGGACTCACCGACTGCTGTATACCATGCAGTGGGCGATGGCTGGGAGTGTCTCTTGCTATCACGGAGACCTCATTATGTCTGTCTTGTAGCTTGTTGTTATTTGTCACTTTGTTAAGATTTTGTTTCCCCAATGATATGTACAGGTTAAGATGGGGAACAAAATCTTAACAAAGTGACAAATAACAACAAACTAGAATTCAAGACGGACATAATGAGGTCTCCCAGGAAGCAGGAGACACTCCCGAGCCATATCCCAAGCATGGTATATAGCAGTCGGTGAGTCCATGTCAATTGAAAGGGGAGAGAAGACCTCTCTCTCTAGTGGTGCAGAATAGCCTAGCTGCTGAAGACACCCCTCTGGCTGAGGTAGCATGGCACGGTCCAATTACCCAGGTCAGTCTATTCAGGCAGGTGTGCTGCAAACAGCTGGAACCAATCAAGGCCAGCACAGTGGCTGCAGTGATTTAACACTGCAGCCTCACAGAGACACCTCCACCCTTCTCTCTGTGTGGAGTTTGCATATTCTCCCTGTGTTCACGTGGGTTTACTCCTGGTACTCAGGTTTCCTCCCACATAGTCAAAAAACACGTGGGTTTACTTCTGGTACGTCGGTTGCAGGTAACTGGCGGAAACTGTTAGCACTAGTGTCAACTCCACATATCTAAATTGAGTTCACTCAATAAAGACAAGGGATACACAGGTGTTTTCAGCTCCATCTAAAAGGTGTTCACTGCAGAGATCTAGAAAACATCACCTCCCATTGGGCCTGTCGCTGTTACGGCTGGTTCCAAACTTCACTCAGAGACAAAGGTGGAGATGTCTCTGTGAGGCTGTAGTGATCAATTAAATCACTGCTGACTCTGTCGTTGGGGAAAGGGGACGGGAGGGAGATGGAGGGAGGGAGGGGGAGAAAGAGGTCACTGCTGATCTACATCAGCTGTAACCTCTTCCGCCTGTCCACCACCATCACGCGTTGACTTTCTGCCAAGTCGGCCGAAAAACCCCGTCTTCACCTTTTCCTTTTTCGCTTCCTTCTCCTTATTTTTTTTCACCATCTTTTGCAGCTCTGTCGTTCTATCCACGATCTTCTTTTTTAAAGAGACCTCTGATTTTCAAGGCAGACGTCTGCGAGGTCCTTGTTCTCGTCGGTTAGATTATGGATTTCACACTCCTCACCCCACAGTGTCTCTTCCAGCGTTTGAACCTGAGTCCTGAGGCTTTGTTCTTGAGTTGCCCATTCTGATTCACTCGCTTTGCCTTTGATTTTCAGCTGCTCTATTTCAGACTGATTACCCCACAGTGTCTCTTCCAGAGTTTGAACCTGAGTCCTCAGGATGTGTTCTTGAGTTGCCCATTCTGATTCACTCGCTTTGGCTTTGCCTTTCAGCTGCTCTATTTCAGACACCCAGACGTGTCATATGATGCGAACACAGCTTCACCGGGAGAGAGAAAAAGAGAGCAGACAGGCTGACCAAAGCTATACTGGAGAACGGCGCAGCTTCAACTATAAATAGAGCCTGAAGGAGTCGATCCCTGAGATGTACAGGACAACGCCAAGCAAAGGGATCCATTGGAAGATGGTTAAGTGTATTTACTGAACTTTGCAATAGCATATTTACGTTAGTAATGGGACCTGTAGCCAGATAGAGCTGCTGCTAACACGAAGCTAGCGGGTAGCGAGCTAACAATCGCTAACGGGGTTATATATGTCTACAGGTTGTAATGCAACAAAATAGGAACAACGCCAAAGAGATGGGATTGGAGAAGAAGTTCGACCGTTGTGTGCTCATGTTAAAAATGTTCTATTTTGCTGTCCCCGTCCCGTCACACTCAACAGTTTGCTGATGTTTGTACTGCAATGTCCCTTTTAACTAGCAGACGGTTTATTGCGGCTAACGGCGGGATCCCAGTGAAGGTCCTGAACTCTGTGGCCCCGACGTCATCGTGCCAAGTTAGCCAGATAGAGCTGCTGCTAACACGAAGCTAGCGGGTAGCGAGCTAGCGATCGCTAACGGGGTTATATTAGCTCGTTTACTGTCAACGAGCCCGTTTAGCTTTAGCACACCGACGACGATTGTGTGTGAATCACGGAGCTCGCTGCATTTTTTCGCTAAAACGATTAGCATTCGTGAGCTAGCTGTAATCTTAAATTAAAAACCAGCGTGCACGTGAACGACATCCTTAATGTGCTCCGGTATTTTGTGTGTTCAGCGTTGGGAGGAGGGGGAATACATTTTGTGGCTGTGAAAAAAAAACACTGTTACGGTGATTGCAGGAGACTGGGAGAAATGATGATTATAATTAATCTTTTTCTAATTGGGCCTCTGGTGCAGAGCATCCTTTGTTGCAGTCAGCGAAGCACCATTAAAACACACACACACGCACACGCACACACACACACACAAAAAAAAAAAAGTGATTCCTTGCAAACGTTTTAAAGTGGTTTATTAAAAATACGGTATAAATAAAAATGACACTTCCGTTACATCGTAGGTTACGTCATTCAGATGAGAGACTGGAATACACTTGACCGACGTTTCTTTTCAGTACAAAACTATTCCGTAACATCATTTCAGTGGTTTTTCCTGTTTTTTTCTCATCTCCCATAACCTGCCACGTACAGCGACAACCCAGCAAGGCCCGCAGGAGACGCAACACATTACAGTCTGAGAAATTGTCACATTCTTGTCACTTTCTTGGTATCCTTGTGCTCCTGTGTTTTAGGGTCAGCTGCTCCGTCTCCTTAAAGGTGTTTAACTGTGACTGGGATACCTGCTGTTTGACTCTGAGAATCCAGTGTAGATTTGGGTCATCTTTTAAGATCAGTGCCTCGACTTTTCAGTACGCTCTTCTTGAAAATATATAAATACTGTGCATAATAGAATTTTAAAATGATAATACAAAACAGTGCCATCATTTTTAACCAGTGTCGTTTGATCAGGCCTATAAATAACTTTATTTTTTAATAGCGGTACGAAAACCCAACCGTTTCAATATACAGCCATGCTGGGATAATATTCAATGCTGCTACGTTAAACAAAGACCTTGATTATTGATGATGCATGCAACCCTCGTTTAAAAAGGTAACATGAAGCAAATGTTAACAAAATACCTGAGTTACAAAAAGTTAATATGCTATAATATATTATACAGAACATCGATATAAAACCTGCACAATCAATAGAAATGCTCAGACTATACATCTTTGTGCCAGCGTCAGTCTTCAGTAATTCACAGTTTCAAGCCGTTTGTTCGCACCGCCCCTCCGATTACCCATAATGCAAGAGACTTTGACGTGCAAGAGGACCAGATAACAAGTGTGAGTGATGAAACATACATCAGGCACTGGACATAGGTTATGATTTACCACAATGATGACTCAATAGTGATTAATTAAAATACAAAAGCAGATGCTGAATAACGTGCCGAGGTGGTTTTTCACCGTCTCCATCCTTAAAGCTGCAAATCAATCCATTATTAACCACTAGGGGGCAGAAGAGCATGAAGACAAGCTAACACAGCCTTTATAAAGTTGGTATTTTTAAAGTTTCAAGCAAACGATTGCCTTGTTGTTCATCCAGCAGACGCAGAGCGAGCGGCATCATCCCATTGGCTCTGGCTTAGCCCTCCAGCTCTTCACAAGAAATCCTGGTCTTTAGTTCGCTAAATGTTTCGTGTTATGATAATAGATTTTGTCACTTCAAGTGAAACATTACACATGACACTTGAATTAATACTGAAGCAAATAACAAAGTATTGATTAATGCAGCTTTAAGCTGGTTCGTGGCAGCCTCCTCTAAGTACATGTCCAGCACACATTGGGATCATGGACGATCATACCCAGTACTGGTTCGTCTGCAGCGTGGGGGTGGCGGTTCGAATAATTTGGGAAGATGACGCCGGTGAGCTGTTACTCCAAGAATTTATGAACGTGTTTGAGTCAATGGTGTCGTACACCGAGGCCTGATTGTGCAGCAGTGACCGGTCAAAAGCGGGGCTACCTGGGCAGCTGGGGTTCAACGGCGTGACGGTCACAGTGGGAACCGCCGTGCTCCTCTGGGGTTGACCCAGGTAGGACGCAACGCTTACGGAAGGTGGCTCGTGTGGCGCGGCGGTGTTCTGCTTCCTCCGTCTGTGGTGCCGGAGGAAGACAACCAGGACTACAAAGATGACGATGAGCAGCAGCAGGGCGAGCAGCGGTAGGATAACCAGGAGCGGGCTGGACGTTTTTTGAGGGTATGACTCAACGCGTACGGGTGTGTTCCTGAAGGGAAAGTCCTCAGGGCCACGCGTTGGTTTCCCAAGCGTCGTGCTGAAAATGCTCGTTCTGTTGGTGTTCCCCCAGCGGTTGCGTGCCTTGAACTTTTGGTGGTTTTTGCTCGGTTGCTGGGTGGAGAGGAAAACGGTGGACGGGACCGGCGAAGCACTTCCGTTTCTGGACGCCTGGATCGGCGTCTGAGGAACGGGTGACGTGGTCGGGACAGGGCTCTCCGTGGTCGGGGAAAGCGCCGGATCGTATGGCACGACTGTAAAGTGGACCTCTCCCATCGCAGGTTGGACGTTCTGAGCTTTCAGTACAAACACCAGCGAGTCGTTCAGCTCCTGGACTCCGGTCATGTTGGCATTCAGCGCCAAGGCTACCTTCCCCTGCATCAGATCCTGAAAGGTGAACGTCTCGACTGGTACAACTTTCCTGGACTTGTGAAGTTTCGTCCGAACCACCTTCCCGTACTTTGGATGGGAGATCATCTCAAATACAGGGTCACTATCACTGATATTGGCCAGTTCGGAGGCATTGAGGAATCTGGTGTCGAGTTTGACTGCAATCCCATTGGGAATCCTCAGACCTTTCCCGACCTGGACCAAGGGTCTGACGGTTATGTTAAACATTTGGCCGGTCACATTTGCCTCTGAAGTGAAGGCAGTGAACTCAAAGCTGTCCTCTGCAGAGGTGAGGGAGATCATGTGGTAGGAC
Organism: Taurulus bubalis; assembly: GCF_910589615.1. NCBI lineage: Eukaryota > Metazoa > Chordata > Actinopteri > Perciformes > Cottidae > Taurulus > Taurulus bubalis. The sequence continues at coordinate 3,565,705 of NC_136596.1, read as the reverse complement.
ACCCTTCCAGCCTGCAGATCCTCCTGTTCAAACTGCGCTGCCTCTCGGTTGTCCTTCAAAAGTTTGCCAAACTTGGGAGGCCTTGTAACCTGGTAGCGGATGGTGATGTTCTTCCCATTGGTCTCGGCGGAAAGGCTGTCTTGGGTCAGCGCCGCTGACGTCTTGCCTTGCTCCAGAGTCAATCCGGTGTAGTTGACCAGAGAAATGGTGATTTCGGTCACTTCTAGGTTGAAGAGTTTATATATGGGTTTATGATGGCCGTCCGTGACGCTGAAGTAGAACACCCCCGAGACAGAGCTTCCATCATGGATGAAATAGACGCTCCCGTTATTGATTTGGGCTTGGGTGAAGGCCACTATCGACTCATCCAAACTTCCTCCCAGAGCTAGGTAACCGTTGTTTGGCTTGCTGATCACAGAGAACTGAATGTCCTCGGGAGGATTGTCCAAGTCCTCAACTCTGAGCTGCTCAGGCCCGAGAGCTACCATGTCCCCTTGTACCACCCTCAGACTTGGTGCTTTGGTTTTCAGCAAAGGCGGCTGGTCATTCACGGGCGTGATTGTGATGTTGAAACGCTCTTCAACGACATCCATGTCGTCCTGAGGGCGCTTCGCAGTTTTGCCTTTAGGATTCAGCCACGCACCGAACACAAAAGAATCGTGAGTTGTCTCCGAGTTGTCGTGCTTGTAGGTGATACCGTACTTGTTCACAATGAACTGGGAGAAGTTGGGTTTCTCCTTGGTGAGGTTTCTCTCTCCGACCACGATGACGCCGTGCCGAGGCAGCGACGCCACCTGGAACCAGACCTCATTGGAGCTCCGCTGAGGCGTCGGCAGCTTGGACAGCAGGTTGGTGGCATCCAGCTTGGATTCGTCAATGACGACACTCTCCCCTTCCGCCACCTCAGCGCCTAGCATCAAGCAAACATTTCTTTAATCACAAGGGATAACATTGTTGACATTTTAAGAGAACAGCTTGTGATGGGATCGCAACAGGGCCGTACGGTGGGGTGACCAATGACGCCTTTCTTACTTTGCAAATGTATTTCTAGCACCAACCATGGAAGTAATAACCAGTAATGCTGCTTTGTGCATGTTGTGGAAGTCCCAGATATACCGGGAAACTAAATGCCGCCTTGTCTGGGTTCATTACATCACCCACAGGCTCTCCGCGAATTTACTGTTACTCCGTGGCTGTAATGAACCCAAAAATAAACAAATAAATAAAAGGGATGCCAAAATAACTAAACGAGCATACCGATTTGTAAAAAGTCTGAATATTTGTTTCCGCAAGATCTTAATGGCGCTCGGATTGAGTGTTGCTCGGCCAAGCTAACGTTGTAGCACACAAAATAACATCATATGGGCGTTATTGTTTGTACCATGTGGTTCATACACATAGCTTTGTCTCGTCTCTGTACTAGTATGGAGGTAAAGTTTCTCGGTGAACACCTACGGCTACTAAATGTTTCCTACATTTCTGATTCAACAACGTCAGCCCGTCAGTGACAACTTTGGCGATTGTCATGACTTTACCTCTAGTACCACCATGAGGTTGACATTTGTAGTTTTGAGTGAAATGTCTCAACAACCAGCATGAATTTCATAACCCTGCTTTACTGTGGTTCATACCTGTGTTTGCAAGCAGGACCGTGTTGTGTTCAGGTCCTGTATTCTCATAGGAAATGTCGATTCTGAAGGTCTGGCTGTCCAGAGAAGAAGGCGGCGACGCCACCGAGAAGGTCACGGAGTCCATCGCTTCCCAGCCCACGGACTCGACGGGGGTTTGAATGTACACAACCTCTTTCCTGTCCACCTAATTTGTTGAAAAAACAACAACAGGGAACCTCAGGGCGAACCGCCATCCAAAAATAAATTCACATCAACAAATTTTTTGCACAAACATGCCCTCCCCGAAAGTGAACCGATGGTTTAATCAACTGTATAAACAGCTCAGTGGCCTAAATAACCCTTCCCCACTGTGGGAGACATTACCGCGATACGTGCAAGATTGAAATGTGCTTTGCTCAGCAGTAAATAAAGTGCATGATGCGTCACAGCTTCAACTGTTTCGGATCCTAATCCATAAGAAATAATCGATTACGTAAAAGCCAAAGAAGCACAAAGGCTATTTCCTGAATGAGGAAGCAGAATATCTATTATTAATACCCTGGAAACCTTCCACATGAAGGGAGGAATATTTATACTGGTACACATCCATTGTTTTTTTTATTATATATTCTTGTGTAAGACCTCCAGTCTTTTTCCACTCACCATGTCTTGTGTGAAACTGGAGACGTCCACCGTGGAGTTATCCGGCTGCCTCGCCACCAGCCGCCCCAGTTTGGGATGCCGGATCACGCTGAAGGTGATGACTCGGGTCGAGGTGTTGCTGATGTCATTGGTCACCGCTCGCAAACCCTCATTTGTGATTGGAGTGGAAGTGCCTGGAGGGAAAAGGAATCACGGGAGTTACAGGTGAAGTGGATTGGGTAATCAATCATGAAACTATACCTGCAGAGAATACAGAAGTATAGTATATATAGAAGTTTTTTAGCCGTCACCACACTGTTAAAAACTCTTGTGCGGCTGCTTCCAGTGTTGTGAGTCACGCCACCGACTCCAACAGCGTTTCCCATCTATTTAACACTGAATGATGCAAAAACAAGCGGCGCGTTGGGCCGCCGAGAGTCCTTTGATGTGTCAAATTAAAGCTGCGCGGCAGACTTCATAGGGTTTTTATTTTTTTTACAGCCCCGTCCGACTGCACTGCGGGGCGTTGCATAAAAAACCCAAACGAGAACTTAAAAGTGGATCAGCCCCGTCGCAGGAGCAGAGCGCTTCTCTCATGTGCGACGACGATGAACCAAGATGAACCACGCACACTTCCAAAAGATCCGTCTCCGCAGGGAAGGTTGTGAGGATCCGAAGAAGACAAAAAAGACTGCTGATAAATGATGGCAGGCAATGATAAGGAGGAAAGAGGGTCAAAGCCCAGTGGAATGTGTTTATCGCACGTCGGTCCTATCCGTCTCTCAGAGGACGGTTCCCTCCGGAGAGAGACGGGTTTTCCCGCCTCTTTACAATGAAAACCTGCCTCGCTCGGAATCTGCACAAGACGGCTTTTCGCTACATTGTTAGACATTTACGCAGCTTTTCAGTGTGCAATGTAGAACACAATGCACAGCATCAAGGCTCCTCTTTGAGTGTGAAAGTGTGCGTCCCGATCCCAGAGGCCTGCTGCTCCCCCGTGAGGGAGGGAGGGGCCACACGTCTCCCTCGCTTTTCAAATATCAGGATTTTCTGGAGCCGCTTTTAGTTATTAATGTGTGCCGAGAGAAATGAGCTCGACAGCAGCAGCTGGAGCGCCTCACAGACTTTAAAACAAGGCTGTCCACCTTAAAGGGACAGTCCACCCCAAAAATCATACATGCGTTTCCTCTGACCTGTAGTGCGTTTTACCAGTCTAGATAGTTTGGGTGGCGATATCGGCACCAAGGTGTGTGGATTATCTTCAGTTTTGTCTAATGTATTTATTTTTTTTTGGCGCTTTGAGCACCGCAGGAGAGAAGGCCGGCACGTCTCAGGCTGGTATCTCCAAATCTAGGCAACTCACACCAAAACTATCTGGACTGATGAGTAGCGCCACAGGGAGGAAAAACACGTAGTTTTGGATTTCGGGGTGAACTGTCCCTTTAACGGTGAAGGTTGTTGGAGCTGTATGCGGCCTGAAAAAGAGGATTTTATATATATATATATATATATATATATATATATATATATATATATATATATATATACACACACACACACACACACACACACACACACACACACACACACACACACACTTCTGCCGACTACATTCTCCCTTCAAATATCACCAAAGTGGTGTTCATTTGTGTTCAAATTTGCTGAACAAAACTTGTGAACATCATCACAATCATCCGTCGTTTGCCCCATTTTTCTGCAAGAATCCAAAATCAAATGGGAAAACCTCCATTGGCTTCTCGTCGAGGGAACCAGTGCGATGCCGACTTCTCTGGTTTGGCCTAGAAAAACACGTCATCCCTTCAGCTCTCTAAACACTCCCACCGTGGCCGTGTCACAATACATTGCATTAAAACTAGGAAGAAGACAAACATGAGTTGATGGGGTTTCACGTCGCCCATCAAAAACCCTTCATTGTCCGTGAACGTCCGCCCCCTCTCTCTCTCTCTCTCTCTCTGTGCCCCGCCTGGCACAAAGCACAAACCGGCCTCAGACAGACGGCTTTTCAAGTACCCACTCCCCCCGTGGCTGGGAAGCTCAGCAGAGCGCGCCAGCTGGCCGCTCGCTGCCATCCGTCTCCTCCCAGCTTTACGACCCACACCGCCGGCATACGTCTCATGGAAACCACGCGGGAAAGTTCGGGCGAAGCAACGCCTCTGCTGTCGGAAAAAGTGCTGACTCATTCAACCGAAGGAATACGTGCAGCAGACGATCAAGACGCTGAGAGAACTCTTCAGAGGGCCGACAACAGAGGCGAGAAAAGAGGAAATACGTACTTTAAAATCCCAGTACTCCCACTCGTCTTCACCCCTCAACGCCCAGACTCTACTGGGATTCACCTGGAAACACCTTGAGCGGACGGTTTCTCTCCAAACTCAGAACGAGGGATCTGGCGGTGATGCTGAAGATCTGCCGGGGAGTGAAGTTCACGCCGTCGTTGGCTTGGAAGTTGAATCCCCCAGACATGGCACCTGGAAATGCAATGAAACCAACAAAAATATATATTATAATAATAATAATAATAATAATATGTAAAGGCTGTCTACTCTAAAAGGACTTGGATTCTGTCTGCTGCAGTTAGTTTTGTGAGCAGATAGTTTCACTTTGGTTGTGGTTTATGCAAACAAATAAATAAATATATTCATTTATATAAATAGGAGAGAGCAACTCAAACTGTCGGGGGAACCGTCAACAGCACCCTCTAGTGGACGCATGGAGGAACAACAACAACATGATGTCTGGAATCTAAAAACAGACATGATGTAATGTGTTTTTTTTAGAGGCATTAAATCCAAAGCATGATGGAGAATAAAAAAAGATGCCCATCATTGTTGAAGCAATTCATTACAGGTTGTATTGAGGACAGTGAGTGATGAACTCAATGTCTCAATATAAAAAATAAAAATACTTTCTTTCCCACAATGTCAACATGTGTTACTTGTTTCTTAAAAAATGTCTTCTTCTTGGGGGGAGGACCACTGTATACGCCAATGGCTCTTAATCTCCCCCGTTTCACTTCTGTTGTCTGTTTGTATGATTTCCGTATATGCAAATAAAAAAATGAAAAGACAACATTTCTGGCTTTTCTTATTTTAAATAAATAAGTACTCTTTCCTGGCTTCTCCAGTGTTGGGAAGTGATCCTACGACAGGAGTTGATGAAGCCGGAGCGTTACCTTTGTGGACAAACAGCAGCTGCCCCTGGTCGATGAGCTGCTGGGTGAAGTTGAGCGCCGGCCTCATGGGGGCGCTCTTCAGGGCCAGGTGTCCGTTGCTGGGCGGAGTCACCATGAAGAGCAGCGCCGCTGGGGGCGTGTCCAGGTCCTGCGCCGCCAGGTCCTCCGGCCTGATCTCCGTCATCGAGGACACCCACACCTGGAACAGGACATGTGTTATCAGAGTGTGTGTGTGTGTGTACGTTTATATGTGTGTGTTTGTAGGTTTGTGTGTATGTGGGGGTGTTTTTGTGTGTGTGTGTGTATGTATGTATGTATGTATGTATGTATGTATGTATGTATATATATATATATATATATATATATATATATATATATATATATATGTATATGTGTGTGTGTGTGTGTTCTAACAGGATTTGACAGCCAAATGCCAGTTTGGCATTTATTTTGAGAGATGGAATGAAATGCTGTCATATTTTGTTATAAAATGAGGGAAACGACTTGGAATATTAAAGTTGTTGTTGTTGTTGTTGTTGTTTTCCCATCTGTGGATGCCAGTCTTGAAGAAATCCCCCTAATTCAACAGCATCACACATGATTATCCGGAGCAAAGAACACGTCATCCATCGCCATCACAGACGAGGGACCCCAGGATGCCCGGGGGTCCGAGTCCCGCTGTTCCACATGCGCCTCCCTCCCTTCGTTGTCCGCTCTGCACTCGGCGCCGCTCCAAAAATAATCCCCCAAAACCGAGGCGGTCCTCAAACGGGGGACATCCCGGGACTAAACATAGCCGTGCGGGCCGTGAACACAGACTCACGCGTTCCCGAGCTAACGCGAAGCAACAGAGGAGCTAACGCGACGCCACCGGACCGTGCAGACGCCTGGCAACGAGAGGAGGAGGAGCCCCTCCGGGCCGGAGCAAACTCTTGCGTAACGCGCCGCCGTCCCTCGCGCAGGTTAAGACGCCGCAGTGGAGGCGAGCATTGAGGGTGAAGAGGCTCTTCTATCGGCAGGTTTGTCACAGTAGCATCTCTGCGTTACACAGAGGTTAACTTGTTCATGTGAGAAATGTCAGCGACAACAGAATACGAAAGAAGAAAACGGCTGCAGGAATGTGACGCAGTGGAGCATCTATGAGTTTACCTTTAAGAACCACGAAGTGTCAGCTGACAATGGAGCCGAAACGTCCACAAAATGACCCGAAAACGCCACAAATTAGAGGCTCGGCGGACTCTCTCATGGCTGTAAGTGTTGCTCACTGGACTGGAACAGAAGCTCATGGGTTCTTTTTCCAATTAGCACCTAACCCCCGCCCCCCCCCCCCCCACACACACACACACACACCGACCACAGGGGGCCACCGCACACATCACATCCACAGCATAACTCCTCCTGCGAGAGGAGACTTGCCGTGTGTGTGTGTGTGTGTGTGTGTGTGTGTGTGTGTGTGTGTGTGTGTGTGTGTGTGTGTGTGTGTGTGTGTCTAGCGGGAAATGACTGCACTGCTGATAATCCCTGTTTAACAGGAAGTCTGGGGAACAGCGTCAGTGACTCACCAGATCCACTGGAGCCTCGAAAAAAAAAAAATTTGCACCATGCAGCCTTCTAGAGAGTATAGCGTACACTTAAACCGATAGATTGTTCTTTTTGAGGAGACTAAAATACGTCTCGCTGGCGCCCCCTGTCCACAGCGGGCGGGACTTTGCGTTGCTCCAAACTCTCCTGTAGGTACGTACCCCATCCAACCATCCCTTTAAGCTCCCGTCCGGTTGTCAGAAGGTCACATCAAATAAACACTATATTGTACCTTCCAGGAGGCTCCGCTCACAGCTTTACTCCTACTTTACTCCCACTTTACTCCCACTGTGACGTTCAGTTCCCTCAGGAAACCAGCACACTGCTGTCATTGTGTCACGTTCCATTCTCTAAAAAACTTCAAACTTTGCACCGGGTTATTTGTTGGTTTTTGAGGATGTATTCATTCCACACTAGATCATATTTAATCTTGGGGTTTAATTCAGCGTTTACCAATCTCACATAACACGTAAAAGACAAACCTTTTCCTTTTTTTCTTCTTCCTTCAAACAAACATCAAAGCTGTTCCAAAGCCAGCGCTCTGATGAATGATTACAGGAGGAATGAATCTGTGACTGAGGACACTTTCCTCTGGAAAACAGTTCCTCAAGTGCAGTGGCAGAGCGCCACCTTGTGGACAAAAGCCAGACCTTTCACCTGACATCCAGGGACATAATGACTGTAATAATGAGATCATGAAAAGCTACCCCTTTTTTTAAATATATATATCCAGAGTTCCAATAGTAAAACGACTTTCATTCACCCGGCTTCCTGAGGGGAATTTTTTCAAAGTCGCTGTTCTCCGAGTCGCAGGATTGCAGAGGAATTCGAGGCATTTGGGGCAAAGCTGCACAGACAATGGAGACCTATACTTCAGCCTCTCTCTCTCTCTCTCTCTCTCTCTCTCTCTCTCCCTCTCTCTCTCCCTCCCTCTCTCCCTCTCTCCCTCTCTCTCTCTCTCTCTCTCTCTCTCTCTCTCTCTCTCTCTCCCTCTCTCCCTCTCTCTCTCTCTCTCTCTCTCTCTCTCTCTCTCTCTCCCTCTCTCTCCCTCTCTCTCTCTCTCCCTCTCCCTCTCCCTCTCCCTCTCTCCCTCTCCCTCTCTCCCTCTCTCTCTCTCTCTCTCTCTCTCCAACTCCCGCTACTAAAGCTGAAGTCAGCACAAGTTCCTCCTGTCTAATTAAAATCGGAGTAAACACATTTCAGAATCAGATTTATTTGCCGTGTGTTTACACATACATGGAATTTGACTCCGGTTTCACGTAGCTCTCATTGTACATATATACAGTAAACAAGATAAATATAAAAAAGACAACAGAGTAGTGCAGATGGAGGTGTCTGATAAATAGTTTAAAGTATTGAATAACAGAGATAACCGGGCGGCGCTGAGGACGCCGTGGTCACAGCGTTCTCTATTTCCAGCCCATCATGGCGCTCATGTGAAATGGACTAAACGCAAGCGACATATTTTCCCCCTTCTGTCTGCGTTGTGCCTGTGGGGTTTTTCTCTCTTCCCCCCACATTCGATCTAAACTCTTTTGCATTCATAAGAAGCCTTTGAATTCACTTCCAGTCAACCCACTCTACAGCAGCTGCCTCTTCCCTCCACATGCAGCCGACCCAGAGAAAGAGGCAGTGCTTTTGTTTTAATTGTATTTTAATATAGTGGGATGGCTTTTGTTTGAAAGCTGAACACCTTAGCGCCTTCCTACGAAATCCCAAGAACCCTGAGATGTCTGTTCTGTGCTGCCGGCCTCCCTGGACCCTCCTCCGCATAGCAAACATACTTTCCCTAATCCCATGGCAACTTGCAGCGCTGCCCACATGGAAATGGTCTGACAGTAAGTTATAAATACAGAGCAGCAGTGCCGACTCACCCTGAGGACCCGGTTGGCGGTAATAACAGGCGGCTCGTCGTTGACAGCTGAGACCTGGACGTGCACCGTCTGGGCCGCGCTCTGCTTCCTCAGGCTCGTGTCATTGGCCGACACGGAGAAGCAGTCGGCTGAGGTTTCGCTGCCGTCGTGGACGTAGTAAATGAATTCGTGCTCCACCTGATTAAAAACAACAACAGTGGAAATTATTCGGGAGAATCCCAATAAGACACTACATTTGTAGATTTGTGACTCTTAGCTTTGTACAATCTTAGAAATTAATTAGGAGCACAAACGTGACAAACAATCACAGCAAGACCCAAAAAATAAACTCATTGGTAGCGGACATGACAATAAAATGCAGAGGTTACTTTCCACAATAATAAAAAAAAAAAAACAGTCTCGTTCTTAATATTGCTATACATCATTTAATTAAAAATGCATTTAGGATTAATCCACTGTGCAATATTTTGTACTTATTTATTATATATTTACTGTGTGATTACGTAACTATTATACTTGTTTTTATTTGTTTTGTTCTACCCATGTCTCTTATTTGTTCGTTTGCACGGTCCACTAATTAATTAGATTTTTAATTATAAAAAAAATGTTAACGATTTTTTTATTAGGGGTTGCTTTAACTATGTTTTACTATATTATTGACTCTGTGGCACTCTGAGTTTCTTTTGAAAGAAAAGTGCATTTGAAAATAAAAAAATATTATTATTATATTACTATTATTATTACTACTATGCTGCTGTAATCCTGCAAATGTCTCCTCTGTGGGCGTAATAAAGGATTATTTTATGTTATGTTCCAAATGCTTGTACACTTGGGTCGAATGAGAAAATAAATGCCTGTAAAATAGCTTTAATAGTATTCGTTACCAGTGTTGAGGATTGGGTTATGTAAAGTACGAGTTCTTCTCTTTTCTTTGCTTTTCTAAGTACTTTTCATTCTAAGTTCTTTTCATTTTCTCTTTAGGCATTATAACTAAATTGCTTTAAGTGGAATAGTATTTTATCACGGTGCATTATAACTAATGGTTTGACTGAAATAGTCTTTTTATCATGCTGCATTATGCTAATTGTTTTGAGTGAAATTGTGCTTAAATACGCTGTAGTACATTCCTGTTATTTTTATGACATTAATATAAGGTCATAGCAGATAGTATCCTGTTGTACCGTTACACCAGCATGAACAACACCACATCAAATTATTAATCCAGCAATCAACTATGTTTCTGCAGCGACCGTGAGCGTCTCTCACCTGCCTCCTGGTGAAGGAGGTAATGGCCACGCCGGCGTGCCTGGAGTGCTCCACGTGTCCGTGCTGCGGGGGCTCGGTCAGACTATACAGGAAGTTGAATCCCGAAAAGTGGCGGTTGGTGACACTGAGCACGTCCGGGGTCAGCGCCTTGGCCGCGCCCTCGTTCAGCGTGAAATTGGACACCCGGAGCGGGATGAGGCGTGGGATGATGTCGACGGACATCCTGATGCCGTCGACGTCCGTCACCCCGTTGGTGGCGTCCAGGACGAAGGTGTCGTTGGCTCTGTCGGGCTCCGCCTGCACGTACTGGATGTTCCCGCCGTTGACGTCCTCCTGGGTAAACGTCCTGACAGGGGACCGCTGGGTTCCGATGTAGCGCCCCTCCGCGTCCACGAAACGCCGGAGAAAGCCATGAGACGGGGCCACCTTGACTGTGAATGCGATCTCAGATGGCAGGTTGTCCTCGTGGGTGACCTGCAGCGATCAGAGAACATATTCACTGGTGAAATTTGAAAGGCTCCATGTGCCAGAACCGCTTAGTTTCCATTTTGGTCTCAATGTGAGTTGGCAGTCCGTTTCTAACCCTTAAAAAGCAGAGCAGTGAAAACTGGTCTTTCACTGGAACATTTGTGTGATATTTTCCTTTTATTATAGTTTAGATTATCTAACAAATGTTGTTCCCCCTCAATGGGCTGTACAAAATAAACTGAATTCACCTGGTGCAATATCCAACATGTGCAATACGTTTTTTGAAGTACTTTTATATACTTCAGTCTGCATATTTAATATTCTTCTTTACAGTTTTTTTTATTGTTTTCTATTACCGTTTATTTATGTTACTTGATTTGTATTCACTTATGAGCAATGCTGCTGTAATCCTTTAATTTCTCCACTGCGGGACTAATAAAGGATTATCTTATTTTATGATATACTATTTAAGAAATCAGGTTTTGGAAGCTCTGAACATAAAATATTTCACTCACATTCTTCAAGTATTCATGTCATTGTTATTAATAACAAAAAACTTCACTATTAGCCTCTGTAAAAAAAAAGTAAGGATTATGGAAGCCTGTTTCCGCACAAAAGAAAAGAGATAAAAAGGCATAATAATGAGATAAAAAGTCATAATAATAGCTTTTATCTCATAATTTCGACTTTCTATCTCATTATTATGACTTTTTAATCTTTTTTTTTTTGGTGCGGAAACGGGCTTCCATAAATGATAGTGACAACTGGTTAAATAATAAAAAGGAAACCAAATATTAAAATATAATATAAATAAAATAAAATATTAACTCAAAAAGTAGATTGTTGTGGTAGACAAATGATAAAAAGATATTAAAAACATTGCAATATGAATTAAAAAAGATGGTATTGACCTTCAAAAAACAGCCATCATATAATTGGAATATAAAGTTGATGATAAATAACGCTCACCTCTAGTTTAGTTTCGCTGATCTTCACTGGTTTCCCCTCCTCCACCAGCAGCATGTTGTGGTGCAGCACAATGGGTGGCCTCTGATGACTTTCCAGGTAAACCTTCACGTTGACCCTCGCTGCGAGTTGGAGACCTTTAGCGTCCACCGTCAAGTTGAAAAAGTCCGCAAGATGCTTGCTGCCGTCGTGCCGGTAGGCGATCAGCGCGTCCTTGAAGTCGGACCGCGAGAACGACTCCACCTTCTCGCCGCTGCGGTACAGTCCCCCGTATTTGGGAGCCACATCCAGCTTGAAGAGGACCTCGTGGTCGTCTCTGATGTCCAAATTGGACACGACGCTAAAATTACCGGTGGAAAAGGTGACGGACCGGCCCTTCTGAACCAGCAGGCCGGTGCTGTTGCCGACCCTCAGGAAGGGGTCGTGCGCGCTGACGTCTAAAAGGCTCGATACGAAATGCTTCCCGTCCGAGACAAAGAGCACAAACCGGCCCGCGCTCACGCCCTTGTGAATGAACAGCACTCGCTTCTCCTCCAAATCCTTCTGTCGAAACTGGAACAGCCGATGAGCGGTGTCGTTAACCAGCACTAGGTCTCCCATCGGGATTCCACGTCGAGTGTAAAGCAACTGGCCGTCATCAAAATCAGAGTCTGCGTCGTGGTAACGCAGATCCTCTAGAGTGAGAATCCTCTGTCCGTCCCTTACTACGTGGAAGACTTTATCAATGATACGCACGGGCTTTTGGTCGTTGAGTAGCTGAATAGTTACGTTGAAAACTCCTTCTTTGCAGCCGATATCGTCTGCTGTGATTGAGGATTTGAACCCTTGGCCGGTTGACGCTATGAAAGTGAACTCGTCTTGCGTCGTTTCACTGTCATCATGGATGTACATGATCCGCTCCTCCAGTAGATCCTGGTTACTGAAGGTTAAGATGTTGTCGTAGCTGGCGTTGGAGTTTGACTGGCTAATACGGGCCAGCTTCCCATGTTTGGGGCTGCTTATTACCGTGTAGTACATGTCCTCTGTGCTCAACGTCTCTGCGAACAGGTCGTTCTTCGTGATAAGTTTACTTTCTCCCTCCTGTAGTGAGAGTCCGTCATTTCTTATAAACACGCTGTTGACGTCAGCTTTAATGGAAAACCGAAAGTCATAGTATTGCGACTGAGCGTGTTTGGAAACCAGCTGAAATTTGAACCGGTCGCTGGTATCTTCGTAAGGCCTATCGACGAGCTCGTAATGTACTTTTAGACCGGTCACATCTTTTTGGCTAAAGGTCGAGTTCTTGCCCAAGGCCATGGCGTCGAGCAGGAGTTTTCCTTTCTTTGGCGTGGTGAGAACGCGGTAATGAGTGTCTTCCTCCGAGAGGGCCACGCCTTCAGCCGTGGCAAAAAGACACTCGGAGTCCAGTGTCACTTTTCTAACTTTATCCAAGTCAATCACAACATTCCTCACCAGGTGGTACTTCACCCACTTCACAGTGATTGGGAAGAGTATTTCAGTGGTTGCCCCTGCAGCCACGTTAACTTTGCTCTTAAAGTAATCAGTGGCGTTGGAGGTCTGGATTTCTTGGTAGGTGCTGACATACCGCAGGCGCTCTTTTTCAAGAAGCCTTTGGGAAAACGAGTCGGTCGGCCTCCATTCACCACTGGAGTGAAGCCGCTGGAGTTCTCCATACTGAGGGGGTTCAATGATATCAAACCGGATGTCTACGACTTGTTTCACAGCATTGGTTTGCACAGCCAGGTGCTTTAAACCGAGTATCGCCGTCTCTCCTTGAGTGATCTCAAGGCCTGTGTTGTTGGCAATCGTATACTCCAGCACCACAGCCATGACCCTCAGGACCACCGTGTTGCTGACCTTTTCCCCGTCGCCAACTCTAAGAACTATCCTCGAGTTTCGAACCCCAGCGTGAACATAGAACACCTTCAGTTCCGCCAAGTCTAAATATGAGAATGCGGTCACTGCCTTGCCAGGGTTGTTTTCGATTTCCAGATATCCTGCATCAGCGTTCAGGTTCCCTAGCACGGAGAAGACTAGGTCGGCGTCGCTGCTGTCAATGTCTGTGGCTTTCAGGACGTCAGTGGTGATGCGTTTCTTGGAGTTCTCCAACAGGACAAAGAGATTTCCTTCAGGGAGACTCAATTCGGGTGCATCGTTGGTGGGTGTCACAGTAATATTGTAGCGGTACAATTTGTCGCTTTTTAGATAGTCAGGAACTTGCTTTCTACTGCTACAATACATTGAAAGCATGAAGAAGTCATCTGGTTCCTCGGAGCCTCCATGGATATACATCACTCGTCCATGCCAAAGGTCCAACATGCTGAAGGTGTTCTCCTCTTGGTCCTGGTCAACGTCAAGCCTGATCTGACCACGAATTGGTTGCTCCCGAATTCGGAAAATGATCTGAGACTGACGAATGCCAAGCTTCTTGAAGTCCAAGACTACCTTGATGTGTTTGGCCTCGAGAGACCCTCGGCCGCCTTCCTGAACCACAAGGTTTTTGAGCTGCACAAAATTTGAGCCGTGCTTTATGTCCAAGCCCCATGCCAGGGTGGACACGTGAAGCGACGGCGTTGGCGTCGCCGAGCGAAAGACGGGTACCGGAGCACTCGTTGGACTCACGGTGGTCGAGGGTTCTGGTTCTTTCTCTGGCTCACAACCAACTGAGATATCCTTGGTGACTACTGCGTTGGAGAGACCAGTTTTCACTCCATTGACTTTGATATTCTTCACACATCCTTTAAAGGAACCTCCTCTGACACGCTTTCCTGACATGGAGACAAGCCCCACCTTTCTGACTTCTGATCTGGTGCCGTCGTCGATTCCTCCAACAAAAAGATAACCTTTAAGCTGAAGCCCCTTTGAACCAGAGCTGATGCTGCTTTTCACCATCTCTCCATCAACAGAAAGCTCAAGGCTTTTTGAACTGAAATGCAACTTGACAGAATGCCATTTCCTGTCATTGATGAAAGTGAGGGATCGAAGCTCGGTTTTGGTTCCACCTTTCCCAACAATGGCCACCGGCAAACCTTCCTGAATCTCCACAGCAACAAAGTCCCCCTCTCTGGCTGAATTGTACAGGAGAATTCCCTCTCTGGCTGAAGTGTGCACCACACACTCGAATATCGCTTCCTGCTGGGCGTTCCAAGTTGGAAGAGAAACGTAAGCCCTGGAGCTGAAGAAGCTGATGGGGTCCTCCTCAGTGGCAAAGAATTGGGGACTGCAGCCTAAAGACACCTCATGGACATTCTTGAATCCGGTATACGGCCTCAGTGATGACAACAAGTCGTGTTTGTTGAAGATCACCTCGTCCATGCAGCCTCGGAAGCCGATCATCTCTCTGGTGAGGTAAAGTCTGTCCAGGCCTCCCGAGCCTCCGACGTAGAGCCCATCCAAAATGTGGAGATTGTGATCGGAGCCTGGCATCCTTATATCTGTGTGAGAGTTCTTGTCGACAGTCAGAGTGACGTTGTGCAGCACATGGCGGACCTCCACTGAGTGCCAGGCCAGGTCGTTGAGCTGGGTGCCTCTCTCCGACTGTACCACCACCTCCCCCGATCCGAGATCCAGTTTCAGCTGAGAGAAGAAACAAAACAGGATTACAAATTATGCATGAATAAAAAGGTACATGTACATTCTGATCTAAGAAGCAAATCTATTCAAAATCAGTTATGAATAGATATCTTTTGCTATGTCCCACATTCATGGTCCCCAGACGACGCCGTCTTCTGACTTGATCCCCTCACTTTTCCTCTTGCACCACCACGCGGTTGTTGTTTTTATTTCTTCGTAACATTTCCAAACTACTGGATGGTTTGCCGATACATTTTGTAGACGTTCATGACCGCCTCAGGATGAATTGGAATTACTTGTGGGATCCCTTATCGTGTTATCGAGCACCAAACTACTATGGGGAACTTGTTAGAAGGCTGAGGTTAGCATTTAGCTAAAAGTAGAGTACAGCCTCACAGCGCCTCTACCATAGCTGCAGACTGTTGTTTAAACATGCATGTGCAGGTTTCAACTGTTTGGTCTGATTATGAAGATTGTAAAAAAAAAAAAAAAAAAAAAAAAAAAAAAAAAAAAAAAAGAATATTTTGATAAATATTTATCCATCATTACAAACTAATTAATACACAGAATCGAAAAATATGTCCATTGTTTCAGATGAAATAAATGAGTGTATAACCATAAGACATGGCTTAAAAGACCTAAATGACCATGTGTAGTCACCGTGACACCTGGAAAGGGAAACACAGGATTTAGACTGCTTAAACTCTGATGTCACCTGCTGTTATAACAGTGAGCTTTGTCTGCGATTTAAAGCCGGAACACAACCATCATCTCCACGCCTGCAGCCGTGTCCGCAGAGCGTCACGTCACCATCTCAATCTAATGCTGCATTTAGATGACGTGCTTGTCGGGGCTTGCTCCCGAGTCCCCGCTATGCATGCGTGGGTTTCCAGGGAGCGACGCTCGTGTCTGACTCACGTGCAACGAGACCCCGAGCCCGAGGAGGACTTGTGCGAGCGAACAAAAACATCATTTGGTGACCTGTGCCAGTTCAGGGAACAGGGACGAGCAGCTCACCTCCCTCGTGCTCACAGGAAAAATGCAACGCAGTTATGATTCATTCCCGGTTGCACCAACTGCCACAAAGAATTTCTTGAGTTTTGATGCACAAAAGATATAATGCATATCTCAGGACTTTGTGTTTATTATGAAAGTGTCTGCATATTTTTTTTTTATCCATTCTGTGTGCTGATTTAGCCTGGCAGAGCTGCTCACAAGATGCTTTCCAAGCAGTCTTGAGGTGACAGATGTATTTCACCCTTAAATCCTCCCAGCGAGTCTTGTGTTGTGGGCTAAAAATAGTGCATCCGACTTGGGACACACACCAATCCAAAACCTTGGGACTGTGCCAGAGGTAAACATATTTTGTCATTAAAATAGAAGCAAATTGCCAGAGGTGTGTATTGCATACTATCTTTAGAGACAGATGAATATATACTTGTATTTTTAACGATAAAAAGGTGCTACATTTGAAATTCTGAGTAAAAAAACTGCAGTACTTTAAACATATTATACTGTAGCATGTATCATTATATAAAGAGAAGTACCGTAAAAAACAGCCCCGGCTCGACGCCCGACTCGGGCAGAGGGGACGCAGCCAATAGCAGCGGGGAGCTAGCAGCAGCGCTAGCTAGGAGCATCGGGGAGCTAGCAGCAGCGCTAGCTAACAGCAGCGCTAGCTAACAGCAGCGGGGCGTTAGCAGCAGCGGGGAGCTAGCAGCAGCGCTAGCTAGGAGCATCGGGGAGCTAACAGCAGCGCTAGCTAGCAGCAGCGGGGAGCTAGCAGCAGCAGCAGCGGAGAGCTAGCAGCAGCGGAGAGCTAGCATCAGCAGCGCTAGCTTGCTACAGCGGGGACACCCACCGAAGGTAGTAGCGGCTTGTAACCCAACTTTTACGGTATACTCGTCCATTAAATCAGAGCTGAAATGATTAGCCGATTAATACATGAGTAAAATGTATCCTCATGTCTGAGTTGGTGCTTTACTTGGTTCTATATTAATCTAAAGTCAACACAGGTGGGTTTTGGACTGTGAGGACGCCATTTTGGGCTCTGAGAAATTGTGATGGACATTGTATTTTTTTCAATAGTAACAATTACTCAATTTATAAAATCATCTTTTTGTATATGACATAATATTATAGAGTGACTACAGTGCAAAAAAAGCAGTACGGGTAAATCAAGAAGATTATAGAGTTGGGAGAGGCGGTAGAGAGGTCGCCAATCACCTGGCGGACATGTACAGTATAGTCACACAAAAAGAACACGCCACTGCTACACGACAAACTGCTTTCAACATCGCCTAGTTTCCACTGTGACAAGTGACTGGTATGGAGTTAACACTCAGCTGACAGCAGGCAGGCTTGTCCGCTTGTGTTACTCTGTCGAGAGACTGACACCGTTACTGGCGATGGAGCCACGCTTAAGGCGGTTAGAGTGTGTGTGTGTGTGCGTTCATGTGTGCTTGAACATATATGCCCGTGCGCCGGCGGCCACCGATGTACCCACCTGCAGGCGACCGGCGTGGAGCTCCAGCAGGAAGTATCTGGTCTGGCCGGCGGCCAGGAACAGCAGGCCGGCGGCGCTGGAGGTTCGGAAGCGGACGCGCAGCGCGTTACGGTCCGACGACTCGGTCGCCTTGAGCTGCACAAAGCCGTCGCCGTAGAAGGAAGCTGGAGAAAGAGACAGTAGGGAGATGGGGGCGGGGGCAGATTTAGAAAAAACAGAACAGAAAGTACAGTAGCAGGGAACACAGAGAGAGTCAAGCCAAGCATTGTGCTCTTAATATCACCCAACATGTGACATTTAGATGTAAAAGTCAGGCTATTTTATAAGCGGAATCTATGTGTGCGGGAAGCACGCACACACACAAACACACACACACACCCGAAACAAATTATACCTAAAAGAATGCTTGTAAGATTCACCTCCCCGGTGGGCCTGCTGTGTTGGTGGTAGTTTACACGCACTCAAGTACGACAAGAGTGCAATTATGAAAACGCTTTTACATTGGAGAGTAAGAACCTCTTTTTTAGGATGAAACTAAATAGAATTGTAGGTTTTTTTAAGTGCGTCTACTCGTTTTGTGGCTCGCTCCGACAACATAGCTTTTTTACACTTTAAAGGTATTTGACTTTAATGCCACAACAGAGGCGGAGGATGCGGATGGGGGCGCTCCGGAGGGGAAGTGGGACGTGTCTGGGCCCGTCCTGCCCCGACAGGAACCTTCAACCTGAACATGAAAGGCCCCGACGTCCCCGCAACGCCTCGTGTTGCAGAAACAACTGTGGCGGACGGACCCAGCTGTTTCTCCCCCCTCCCTCCCCCCACAGCCATCTCGCATCAACCCTGTAATCTGGCCTAACGCGCTCTGAAGCGCTCTCATCCGAGCCCTCGTGCCCGAAACCAGCAGCTCACTCGCGGACGCGGCTCCCACGCATATTACGAAGAAGAAAGAAGGTTAACGGACGTCTTTGGCCTCTCGTGAAGAAACGTGATTGATTCATTGGTTGGTTGGTGACCCGGGGCGAGAACAGAGCACCACTAATGGAACAGGGTGACTCAACGGGGGGGGGGGATACAGTTAATGTGAGTTAATGCATTGTTGTTGCTCCTGAAAAGGCTAAATGCACTAATTGGCTCGATTGAATCCAATGGTACGGACCGAGCAGCGTAGATTAGCTCTACGGAAGACAATACACGTCAAGTTTCACGCCTGTCAAACATCTGTGCTAAATAGAAAAAAGCACAAAAGAAAAAAAGAAGAAAATTATATATAGAAAAAGTATAGAAAATAAAAAAATAGAATTATTTATTTGTATATATATATATATATATATATATAAAATAAACATATATATTTATATATATAGAAATTAAATATATATAAAGAAATATATAAAAAAAAAATATATATATACACACACACATACAGACCTTTAAATATAACTTTTTTAAATAAAGAAATTTAAATATATTTATTTTTCTTCTTTTGCACTACAAAGTCAAAGTGCATATAAAATTATATTATATATATATATGTATATATATATATATATATATATATATACACAAAAACCTTTTGTTTATACATTTATATAAATATATTTATTGTTCTTCTTTTGCACTACAAAGTCAAGTGCATTTTGTAAACGCTGTTTCTTTTTATTTATATATACACATTAAAAAAGAAAATTATATATATTAAAATTATATTATATATATATATTAAAAATATAATTTGTATATTTATATAAATATATATACAAAAACCTTTTGTTTATACATTTATATAAATATATTTATTTTTCTTCTTTTGCACTACAAAGTCAAAATGCATTTTATATATATATATATATATATATATATATATATATATATATATATATATATATATATATATATATATATATATATATATAAATACCGATATAATACTGATTAGCAGAAGATGGAGTGGTTGGTTTCCCCCTTCTTGAAATAATTGGTTGATTTGACTGATGTTTCTTGCGTGCAGACAGACTCGGTCTTCGTGCATCGCCCATTTACAAAATACATCTTTTGTAACTTTGAGACAAACAAATCTGCCCCTCCAGACTGATATATCGCCCCAGTTACAACATAGAATGGTAAAGTGCCACATCTCATGGGTTTATCTATACAATTGTGGAAAAGGAGTCGTAATTTTACACAAACACAATCACCCACAATCCTGTTTTGACCGAACAAACAACATTACGTTTAACATCAGACAGGACAAAGAAACAACTGAGAAGCTGTAGCCAGTGAATATTTTAGCTTGAACAGTTATTAATTTTCCTTCAACTGATTTAACCCCGGCAGCCCTCCGATCCCGACTCCTCATCCTATTCATGATTAACATGAATACCTCACCAAGTGAGCTGGTCCTTTGAGTCAGACTCTTTAGGTGATCCAGCACATGAAGCACATTCCTAGTCAAACGGCTCATGAAGTTGCTCCATGTTCTCACATGGTCGCTCCCGTCCGCCGGCTCTGGTGCTCATTTAGGTTACCCAGAAAGCAGCACTGCTTTGCACCAATTCACACAGAAATGTGTCTGGATAATCAAGTAAAGGGCAGACAAGTTAACAAGCTGGACGAAGTTTTGAATATATATATATATATATATATATATATATATATATATATATATATATATATATATATATATATATCTCCTGACTGTCAAAATGACTCTACAACCTTTTTCAAGTACATTGACATCAAAGTATTTAAAGATTTCGCAGAATTCATTCAAAGATGAAGAATTATTTTTGTTTTATAATCAAGTTGAATGTATTATTGGTTTAATATCACTCTATAACCATCATTTGTTACTTTTTTTAATCTTCTATATTTGTCTGTCTTTTCACACGAAAACGGTCCTGTGGTCATGCTGTAAAAATGTAAATAATTTTCAAAAAGTCTCAATTGTAAGATGTTTTTTTAACTCTAAAAAGTTAGAAAATCACAAAAAAATATGAATTTGGGCGACACTATTTCCCCTCAGTTCCCAGGAGGATATACAAATGCAAGAATATATTTATTTAGAGAAAAACTAGGGAATAACGAACATATTTCTTTCTCTCTATATAAAGAGAGAGAAACAATCGGGTAGTTGCTGCCGTTTGTTTAAATGGCTCTTTAGCGACTGTTAAACACAGCTGGAAACCAGCGTGTCGATCGGCCGCAGGAGCAGCATCCAGCGTTACTCATCCTCACTCTGACCCAGAGGCAGGCCGCCTGCACTCACTGTCCTCTCTCATAAAGGCATCATGTTCATTCATCTGACTGCTCTGTGGAAGAGAAAGCACTGGCCAAGAGGAACGCAATGACATTTGTTCCCTTAGATGCACAGGGGTGGACGTGCACGCTCGGTTGTATTTCTCCGGTCGGCGCGGTGACGTTAAAGCCCTGTGATTAAACGTCATGTTTGGTTAGAGACAAAACAAACATAAAGAGGTCTTCCCTCACAGTTTACTGGATTCTTGAAAAGATGGAAGGAACATTTGAGGGTCTTTTTTTAGGGGGAGGGGTGTGTTTTTTGGGCTGCTCACATGCTGAAACATGGACATTTTGGGTGGTGTGTAAATGAAAGAGCAGGGTGCACAACCAGAAAACAATACCCACAGACACACAGGAGGTGTTTGGAGGTTGTTGCAGTCTGCATGTCTGCAGGGGCCGTTTCTGTGCGTCAGGGACATTTGGGTTTTTCTTGAGGGGGTGAAATTTCCCAAACCGTCCATTCAACAACAAAGCCAGTGACCTTTTAGCGAACACCCGCTTACATTTAATTTGAGGGCTAAGACCAGCGCTTGTCACTGCCTGCGTGTTCAGATCTACACAACAGATCGGGGATGCAGCCTGACTGAAGTGCCTCGTCATGGAGATATAATATGATATATATATATATATATATATATATATATATATATATATATATATATATATATATATATATATATATATATATATATGCATTGAGGTGAAACAAATGTCTATACTGTAGTTATTTTTGCAATAAAGTATGTGGTGAGACTGAGTCATGGTGGAATCGTTCCTGATTATCCCCCGAGGAGGAGGCAGAGCCTGCATGCATACGCTGAAGTTATGACACATGCATGGGATCAAATCAACCAGAGAGGCTAATGAATGCCCACATGGATGCAAATAACATACATGTGAAGCTGTGACTCATGACAAAGCATCCAGCCCTCCCTAGATCTCTCAACGCAGCGACGCCTGTCCGTGTCTTCCACTTGAATGTGAGCGTGCTGATTGTTCCCATGCGCGCGCTGCTCCCTGTGACAAGGTACGAGCCTGTGCGCGTGCACGGATTATCCCAGGTCATGTCTCCGAGATAAACACGCATGTTATTCATCCAACTCATGCAGATTTAAGCAAACTAAAAAGCAATTTAAACAAACAAAAAATAGCATTTGTTCATTCACAATTTGATCAATTCTGTTTGTTTTTTAAACTGTGAACCTCATGTAACTACACATGAATAATCTACTGAAGCCTCCAGGTGAAGGAAATCACTGTCAGCCATTAAAAAGCTACATTTACGATATTTTGTAGCGAGCAATGAAGTGGTCGTTCTAACCAATCATGTCGCCTTCAGGGGAAAGTGAGTCCTCGGTAAACTACAAAACACCTGGAAGAAACTCGTCCATATTATCCAACATATTGATTAACAAGTCGGCCTTGAAAGCACCATGACATGAGTTTATCTGTAGTCTGTTTTCATTGGGGAAGAAGTTAAAAAAGAAAAGTTGTTACCTCCCGACGCCAGCTCGAGCAGCAGCGACCACCAGAGCAGCGCGCGGAGCCACAACTTCTTCTTCTTCTCAACAGGGTCCATCTTTGTTCTCCCGGTGGGAACACGAATGTTACCGGACACGTGCGGTTACATTGTAACAGACATGTTTCTTCTTCTTCTTCTTCTTCTTCTTCTTCTTCTTCTTCTTGCGTCGGTGCAACACAACAGTTGAGCTGTGAAGCTGTTGCAGCTCTGAGGCACCTACGTGGGTCCCTCGCTAAACTCCGCCTCCTGCGCGTGCGTGCGTGTGTGTATGTGTGTGTGTGTGTGTGTGTGTGTGTGTGTGTGTTCTCAAAGCAAAAAAAGAAGAAGAAAGAATCATGTTCATCTCTGTTTTCAAAATAAAAGCCAGAAAAATAAGTGGAAATACGAGTTTTTAAATGACCGTGATTTGGGTTGAATGTATTGGCTTGTATCCTTACAGGTATATTTTTACTTTGGCTAAATACATACAAAGACATGCATTTTTTTTAATCTAAACCTCCAGGTTTCAAGTTAATTCAAGGACGAATAAATTACGATTATTAAAGTTTATTTTTTATTTGTTTAACCCTTACATGAGCTTTATTTCAGTTTGAGGAAATCCAACATCTCAATTCAATTCAGTTTATTGTGTTTAGCCCAAAATTACAAATTTGATATTTGTATTAATTGCAGGATTACAGCAGGATTACAACAAGAGACACGTAGTAAATACAAATAATGTTTTAACAATTACATAACAGTGAAGAAGAAAAATAATCCACAATAGCAATATTATATATACAGCTATAATATTGCTATTTTGGATTATTGTTCTTCTTTACCATTTGTATTACTGTTTTACTGTTTATTTATATTACTTGATTTGTATTTACTATTCGTCTCGTGTGCACTGCTGCTGTAATCCTGCAATTTCCTCACTGCGGGACTAATTATTTTATTTTATCTTATCTAACTGACGACTAACGACTCTTCTGGTTGTATAGAAGTCTATATAAACGACTCTACTTCTCTCTTGATGTATTCCGTCAGTAAACACTGTAAACATGAGTTTTTGTCTCAATCTCTTGTTTATTATTCAGGTTTTATTCGTACATTGCTCCACTCTCTCGCGTCACTTCCAAAAACCAAGATGGCGCCGGACAAAATGGCTAACTCAAGGCTTCAAATCGGCATTCCACGAACCAATATACAGGATATGACTCTTCCTCCCTCATGACTCAATCATTTTCATACAGTCCAGTTCATACAATATAAATCAATCAATATGCATAGGAATATTATGGTATAGCACACGTGAAAACAGTTGTAGCTTTAGCTCAGTATAATCTGGGCTCCACTGACTCATTCAAACCTCCAAAGGAAAACAATGAATATTGTAATTTCTAGTTTATGGTCAGTCCCTGCAGCATTTATGTAATGTATATGTATGTAGATACATGTTATTAAATGCTCAGACTGCATGTATTTGAATGAAGTCATGATGTGCACGTTCTCTTACATGATAAGTTCAATGGAGTGTTGTACATTTACAAGAATGTATATTTATGTTTTCTACCAATTATTACCTGTACTGATGATATCTGTTAAATGCATGGTATGTATGGAATTAAAAACAATGTACTTTGATATATGAAGCATACATATGTGCAATTAACAACATACATGATTTGTTGTAATTGTTTATATTGGTACTTACTGTAGTCAATTCATAAAGACAAAACAATAAACAGTTCCTTCACGTGGGTTTAATGTCTAAAATGAATAAATAGTCAAGTAAATAAAGAAAATATATTACAGTTTCACTTCATAAAAACATGCAAGTGAAGGAATTCAAAATGTCGTAACTGTCATCCTATACTAGCTTCACGGTGTTCTTTCATAATACTGCTATGGATTAACTTCACTTCTCTGAAAACTGGCGCTCACATCTCTCCGAGACAAGAAGAGCGCGATGCTAGCAAGGAATGTTCTCAAGAGCGTCGATTCAAAAGTCAATCGGACGCAAACTCTCGTATTTACTCAATCGTATCCAATTAGAAAAACATAGCTCACGATCATGTCGTCGCGATCGAGTAAAAATCAAATCAAGGCTACGTATAATTCACGTTAAGGTATTGAGAGCGGGCGACGTAAACAAAGTTATGCTGCGTTCACAACAGACGCGTTGCGAAATTGACGCGCGAGTAGATTACCGTAAAGGTCGGGGTACGAGCCGCTACTACCTTCAGTGTCCCCGTTAGCTCCCCGCTGTAGCTAGCTGGGGCTCCTGCTAGCGCTCCGTTACTTCCCCGCTAGCTCTTCGCTAACTTCCGCTAGCTCCCCGGAAACCACCGAAGGTAGCGGGACCAGACTTGACACCCGACTTGGGCAGAGGGGACGCGGGCAGTAGCAGCAGCAGCGGCCGGTAGCAGCAGCCGGTAGCGCTAGCTAGCTCCGCTGCTAGCTCCGCTGCTAGCTCCGCTGCTAGCTTGCTACAGCGGGGACATTGACCGTAGGTAGGAGCGGCTTGTAACCCGACCTTTACAGTACATGCAAAGTCAATGCACAGACGCGAATAACGCGGCGAGAATAATTTGCGTGGCTTAAGCCAATCAGCGTTGAGAAGCTCCGCCCGTCATCACCGCCGTCTTGCCGTCGCTGAATCAAAATGGCTGCTGCTCCGCCTGAAGTGGCGCTGGTAGCGGCTTCATTCAGACGCTGTTGTGGGACTACGGATAATATTATGAACCCAGACACCATGGAGTTTGATGTTCCGACCCATGTGGAGTTTACACAACAAGTATAAAGCAGAACTAGTGGTTATTTCCATGTTGGATGGCAGAAACGGAAACTGTTTTCACGGAGATAAGTCACGCCCCCTTTCAGGCGCGAGTAAGGCGCCTGGTGTGAACGCAGCATAAGTGTATGGCACGATGAACGGGTGATTGATGTGTCGTCAGCAGGCCGCCAGCAGCTTCCTGTACTCCTGCTTGACGCAGCTGTAGATGGCGTGGTAGAAGCGGCGCTCCGGCACCATGAGGTCGGTGACGATCTCGGTGTGGTCGACCCCGGGCAGCAGGTAGAGCGACACCTTCACGGACAGAGAGGTGAGGAGGTCGGACATCTTCACAGACGACTGGACGGGCACGATGATGTCGTCGGTCCCGTGGATCAAAGCGAACGGGGGCACTCTGGGAGGAGGGGGACCAGAGAGGATCATGGGTGAATAAAAAAACAAATCTTATTTTTGCAGGGTTCATATTAAATTACATGACTTTTCCATGATTTTAAACCAAATTACATGACTTTTCCATAATTTTAAACCAACTTCCATGACTTTTCCATAATTTTAAACCAAATTCCATGACTTTTCCATGATTTTAAACCAAATTCCATGACTTTTCCATAATTTTAAACCAAATTCCATGACTTTAAACCAAATTCCATGACTTTTTTATAATTTTAAACCAAATTCCATGACTTTTCCATAATTTTAAACCAAATTCCATGACTTTTCCATGACATTAAACCACATTTCCATGACTTCCATGACTTTAAACCAAATGTCCATTACAAACATTTAGTGAAATCTGGGTGTAAACAGTAAAAAGTGAGTAAATGTAGTATTTAAACTAACAATGAGAATACAAAGCATACAGTAAACCTTAAATGACACAAATGAATGAGACAATAGTTTGATTAAAAGAATAAACATTTATATAGATGCCTGTATGTATGCCTGCTTATATTTTGAGCGTCTTTCTTTTAAAAGCATATTCATTATTTCAAACTCAGCGTGAATGAACGTCATGAACACATGAATATAACACATTTACATGACTTTTACAAAAAAGATTTTATTTCTTTCAAGGACTTTTCCAGGCCTGGAAATAACCATTGTAAAACTCCACGACTCTTCCAGGCTCTCCATGACCGTGTGAACCCTGTTTTCTGGTCTCACCTGTCCAGCTTGTCCCGGCTCAGCTGCGTCAGTAGTTGTGTCGGTGAGTAGTACGGGAAGTTCTCCACTCCGTTCATGGCTTTGTGCATGGTGGACACGTACTCCACGGCTCGCTTCTCCTCGTGCTCGTAATGGTCCATGATGTTGTAGACGCCACTCAGACCTGTCCGGGGAAACGTGGAGAATCAACAATGAATTAAAAAAAATCCTAGCAATAAATCCAAGGAAAATATAAGATTTAAAAGTTCCCTGAGACTCGGTGACGCTTACCGATGACTCCTCTCACGGCCAGGGTGACGTCCCTCTGCTTGCCCGCCTCGATGAAAAGCTCCTCTCTCGCGTCGATGAGGAACAACACGGTCAGCGCGCACAAGTGAGCGCCCGCCGAGTGGCCAACTAACACTATGTTGTCCTGCGGGAGAAACCCAAACAAAGACATGTGTACCGGCACGCTGTCTGTGGATCCCACAACAGCTTTAGTCCGTTACCTCATGAGAAACGAAGGAAAAATAAACAGTTACGGAAAAAAAGGCGCGTCTCGCCTCATTTGTGGTCAAACCTCGTGCCATGTCGCTATTTTCCCGAGCTACCGCGGCTACATTAGCATATTTGTTGACGTTGCGTCGAAGCTTTCGACATAATGAGCAAGACCCTAAAAAACGTATCTGACTCATGCAGACACTGCACCTCAGGACTTGATTTAGTTCATTTCAACGAGCAAATTCAACATCAATTTAAAGTGAGCTGTAACCTTCAAACGTGTCGGTAAAAAGAGTCGCCAAAATAAAAAGAAGAGACAATTAGCTTATTTGTAGGAAGCTGTAAAGCTGCTTCCGATGAGCGATGCCACTGTGTACAAATACTCCAAAAGTAAAAGTAGGCGACTCTTTATGCAGAATTTACCTCATCAATGTCAATGTCTGTCATTTCAGTTCAGTATTATTATTAATTATTGCATAATGCAGTTGGTCAAGGAGGAACTAGTCTAATTTGATGTTTGTGTACATATTGTATAACAATGCTGTTCAATGCTTATTATACATCATTACACTATTAGTACAGTAAAAAAAAAAAGCACAGAACTTTCTTCAAATGCATGGGGAGTATAATTTATAAAGTAGCATAAAATGTAGATACTCAAAGTACAAAAACATTTGAGTTCTAAGTCATCACAGTACTTGAGTAAATATACTTACAATTATATATATTTTTCCTCCATGCCTGGATTTTGATAGTTAAAAATGTAAGCTACCTGCAGGTATTTGTTATCCATCTGTTGTCTGTGCACTTTATTTCATATTCTACTGTAGATTTCATTGTAAATATTCATGCTCCCATTTATTGCACTCTGTTTATTGTTAAATGTTATGCAATAAAATCCTTCTGTTTTCTGATTTATATGAATTTATGAACCCTAGAAAAATGTTTCGTTCATTCTTGGGGGTTTATAATAAATGGTCAATCTTACAGTTTTCTCAAGAAAACCTGCACACATTTCTTACTTTGTCGAAGTGGAACTTCTGTCCGCTCTCTTGGGCCCAGACCAGGCAGTCAGCGATGTCCTGCACCATCCCCAGCACGTTGGTCTGGACCAGCAACCAGACGGAAGCAGAGTCAGTGACATTCACAGATCCAAACAATGCAATCAGAGTACAGGTGTGCCGTTCTCCCACCTTTGGATAGACGCAGTAATCCGGACAGATGACGGTGGCGCTCAGTTCTTCGGCCATCTGCCTCGCCAGCAGGCAGTAGATGGACCGGTCCCCGGAGCCCCAGGCGCCGCCGTAGATGAACACCACCAGCGGCGGGGCGGGCGCCTCTTTGGACCGGTCCACGTCCGGAGGGTGGTACAAGTCCAGCTTGTTGCTCCGGCGGCCGAATGTGATGCCCTTTGAGTCGGGACAGGCAAGAAGAAAACTGTGAACTTTGGGCATTGCGTAACACATTTTCCAAGAAAGTCGAGCGGTGGAATCTGAGACAAAACCCGAACAGCGAGATGAGTGATGAGTCCATTTTAAATGTTGATCTAGTGTCTGGCCCCTACGATGGAAGAGACACTTCCACTGTGACCAGGGTTCATACACATTTTGACCAATGGATTTCCATGACTTTAAACCAAATTAAATGACTTTTCCATGACTTTAAACCAAATTTCCATGACCAAACATTTAGTGAAATCTGGGTGTAAACAGTAAAAAGTGAGTAAATGTAGCATTTAAACTAACAATGAGAATACAAAGCATACAGTAAACCTTAAATGACACAAATTAATGAGACAATAGTTTGATAAACATTTTTATAAATGCCTGTATGTATGCCTGCTTATATTTTGAGCGTCTTTCTTTTAAAAGCATATTAATTATTTCAAACTCAGCGTAAATGAACAACATGAACACATGAATATAACACATTTACATGACTTTTACAAACCGTTTTTGATTTTTCTTTTTTTTCCAAGGACTTTTCCAGGCCTGGAAATAACCATTTTAAAATTCCATGACTTTTCCAGGTTTTCCATGACGTAAGAACCCTGTGAGACTCACCTTCTCATAGTGCTTGCGGTTTTCCTCATTCTTGTACCACGACTTCCACTGAAAGTAAAGTCTCCCGTATTGCAGATATTTGAGAGTCTCCAGCACCGCTCTGGTCAGACAGTATATTCGCCTGTTGAAGAAGGACAAACGTTAACAACGTACTCTTCTTAATGAGCTAAAACGACAGGAAGAGCTCTGCGGTATTTCACGAGTTACCGTGGTCTCAGAGCTTCTATGTACTTCTTGTATCCGGGCTTGTCGGGCCAGCCGTAGAGCCACTGCGCCGCCAGAGAGATGGAGTACGGGAGGCCCACCAGCAGGACGCCCACCGACACCGGCAGAGACATGTGCTGCTTCAACCCCGACCTGCAAGAGAAAAATATATATATTTTAGTATCTTTCTCTTATAAAAGTAATATCATGCAATGTTGCGTTTGAGAGGCTCTTACATGTTTTGGTGGAGTCCGTCTGTCTCACCTACAACGAAGAAGAAGAAGAAGAAGAAGAAGAAGAAGAAAGACACTCTGAAACGTTTGTTATATTCCTCCCTCCTGTATTGTTTTCAGGTGACATGTAAAATGGTCAGTTGTTAACTGCTGGGTTATGTCATGTTTAGTAAATAATTGACTAATGTTTTACAGTTCATAAGCTATTAATAGTTTGCATGTCGAAGTGACACTGAACTGCTCCATAATTACTAAGGTTGAAATGCAGAGAATACATTTCTCCAATGTGGGGTTTAAAATTTAATTAAAAAAAAATAAAATACATGCTTCTTAGTTGACCAGTTAAAAGTATACATTGACCTCTGACCTTGTAGACAAATACTGAAGGGCTGCTGGGTCAAAATAATGTCATTACCAATTTATTCACATTTACAACTAAAGATTTGATGGATTGTTAAGTAAATAAAACATTCTAATTACAGATGAAGTAGTTACCAGCCAGCCAGATAAATGTGTCATTAATGACGTGTTAATAAAGGTTATAACACCATTATCCATGATGAGACGCAGCTCTCTCTACGTGTAACGGTAGCATGGCGCCCTCTAGCGGCTGGTTGTGCACCGGCACCGTGGCTGGTGAAACACTAAATAACCCCCAAAAACCCTTTAATAATGTCACGTGATGAACTGATGTGAGCTAGCTTAGCTATGAGCTCCAGCTGTATAAGAGCCACACGTTAAAGGTTAGCGACCTCTTTCTAGATGAGCTCTTCACGTTAAATACGACGCTTTTTGTAGCTTAACTTATTATTTGCTTCGGGAAAAAAAACACCGGAAAAGATCAGAAGAAGAAAGAAAAAAATACGCAAGCCATCGCAAAAACACGAACATGTAATCGTATGTAGTACTGAATGACGACGCCCGTGTCCCGGAGAGTGTGGTATCCGGTATTGAATGCGTTGTATTCGGATGAACCGATGCCGCGGATAACCTCGGCGCAGTACCTGCCCTCCAAAAGCCGGCGTCGGCCTCTCGTTTACAAAGACTACAAGTAAATACGGCGGAGCGAGAGAGGAAGCCCTCTGTGACTTCCGGTGTTGCTCCAACGCGTCGTATGGCGCGTGGGCGACCGTGCGAGTGAACATGAGCGTGTACGTCACGAGGAAATGTCGCTCTACTTTATTTATTCAATCAGCTACACGCGAAGATGCTCTAATAAACCACGTTTTAATTGAGCGGTCTCGGCTTCCGTAACTTCAGGAGAAGACGGGTGTATATCTTATCATACCCATTATCTTTGCTCTGATACCCCGGAAGTACATCCACAAGAATTACCCTTTTATGTAAATTAGCAGAGAGCCAGACAATGGAAACTACAATTTCCAGAAAGAAAAGTCGTAACTCAAAGTCAATTATACTAATTTAATAATACATTGGAGATTTTAACTACATTTCACAGTCCTCGTGGTAATAGCTCAGTTGCTACCTGCAGGGGTCGCATAAGACACCATCCACTGTGATGTGGCTGAAAGCTTCAAAAATTAAGATTATTATTTGTTAACCTGGTGAAACGGAGCTTCTAAATTACACTTGTGTTATATTTCAGCTAATAAGGCTTAAATTCAACCACATTGTGAATTTGAAAGGCCTCAGTCTAATTAACAAAACGCTGGCATGCAGTAGCTACTTATTAATTTGTGTATTAACCACGTGACGTGTAGTATCTGTTTTTTTTCCACTCACAACTATGGTCAATTATTCACCTCCAACCTCTTTCCTTTTTGTCTAATGCTGTAAATTCTCTTGGGATTTTTCCACTTAGCTTCCTGCTCAGCTCACTGTTTGGTTTGTTGGTTTCTACACAGTAGTTCAGGTCAACATCAGCCTAACGTTTATGTAAGGGAGTCTAAAAGGCTGTACATAATGACCCTGTGGGTTTAATCTGTGTGAAAGTTTCCTATTTGAATACATTAAATAAATACATCTCACTGTTTATCTCCATATTAAATAGTGCTACTGTGGCGTTAACATTATACCGCAAAAACACATACCACTTTCTTTCTAGCAATTCATTCATTTCCTGTGGCCTAACTGTTCCCAGGTTTGTTGTGATTTATCTAATGCCTTTAAAAAAAATCACTAACAGCTT
Organism: Taurulus bubalis; assembly: GCF_910589615.1. NCBI lineage: Eukaryota > Metazoa > Chordata > Actinopteri > Perciformes > Cottidae > Taurulus > Taurulus bubalis. The sequence goes on along the minus strand of NC_136596.1, from coordinate 3,534,138 downwards.
AGAGAGCAGCACTGCCTGCAAACGTCCAGCAGAGGGAGGAAGAATTCTGCCGCTTGCTCCAGGAACTCTGTCCTGCAAGTGGTCCTGCCTGCAGTAGTTCCTCCAGATGTTACACAGCATTGAAGGGGACTGAACACGTGACGCACATTGAGAAGCAAGATGCACCTCAAGCTGTTCGTAATGGATTGATTGACCCGATCGTTCTGCAAGTTTGAGCCCTTTAACCTCTCTGTACATCGCCGTTACATCATAATATGACTGGGCCACGACCGACCTCAAGTTTCAGGTGTTCGCAAGCTCATCCCCATACTGTGGTGGCGTGAATAAAATAAACATAAACAATTTTAAAAAGGCTGTGCTAGCCGCTACACCACCGTGCATCACCTCATACTGTCATGGTTTGAGGTTTTCTCGTTTCCTGTTTTATTTTGAAGTCCGTGTCTCGCGTGTCCTCTGCACTTCCTGCCCCTGTGATTGTCTTCCCCGTCCCTGATGGTTTTCTCCTGTGTCCAATCACCTGCACCTTCCCGGTCTTACAATCAGAGGATCAGTGGTTCAAGTCCCAACTTGGGTAGTTTTTTGAATTTTTTTTTTTCAGCAATTTTAACAATTATCCCGCGGCCCGGACTGGACCCCCTGGGGGGTCGTATGTTTGACACCCCTGATTTAAACCCTGTTTGCCTCCTCCTCCCATTGTCGGATCATTTGTTCAAGTTTGTGATTCGTACCGTGTGTGTGTGTGTGTGTGTGTGTGTGTGTGTGTGTGTGCTTGCTTCCTGCTCGTTCCTCGGCCTGTTTTTTGAAACCCGTTTTATTTTTTAGAAACAAATGTACTTTGCACGCTGCATCAGCATTTGGGTCGTCTTTCTCAGAAGTCGCCACGTGACTCATACGCTCCCGTCTGGATTTAATATCTATAAACAATGTCATTTTAATATTTTAATATGGATTTGTCCAACTATCACCACTTTGTGCTTCATCACCGCCCGCACAGAACGACTCTTTGCTGGGTTCCCAGATCTTCCATTGGCCGCGTGCGAGGGAAAACCTCTCGGATCCCGACACCGCAGAGCGGCGTGCGAGCGCTGACCGGCCCCAGCGAGGGCTTATTGTTATGTTTGGCCCCACCGAGCGGAGCACTCCGGCTCCTGAGTGGGCGTGTGGTCGCTCCTCCATCTGCCGCGATGTGGGGAGGCCCAGGTGTTCCTCTTGCTTTCCTCCCGGAGGCCGCAGTGGAAACGGAGCCGTTGAGCGAGCGCTAACTCAGGCATTCAAGCCGCCGGTATGAGCAGAGTCAGCTCGTTTTTCGAAACGCTGCGGTGAGTATTCCCAGCATCAACCACCTCCCCCCCATGCGCCCGTTTAAGAATTGTATTATCCTCAAGAGAATCACTGTACGCGTAAGTGGTATTAAGATAATAACAACTGACGTGCGCAAGACTGCGTTCTGTGTAGGCGTAGAGGAGCGTTTCAGCCTGGAAAACTGCGTTCTTTGTGGAAAGACAGTTCGTAAAAGGTCATTTTTATTAATAAGAAAACCACATCTGCTCTCGGCTCTGCGGTGAAGACGAGTGCACAGATGCTGAAAAGCGCTCGGAGCAAAAAGGAGAGCCGGGCGATTCCCTGGAAAGCCCAGTGACCCGTCACGCCGCATGTCCTTCAACACGGAGATCCCAGCAAACTACTGAGAAAGATGCTGAGTCATCGCCAGCAGCTGCTCACCGGATAGGTCTGTTTATTTCACGGCTCCGTTGAGTGTTTTTGGTTTGAATTATTATATTAGCAGGTTTCTTTTTGGACTCGCAAACCTCAACATGCTCTCCGGGGCACAAAGGCAACCCAGCAGGAAACAGGGAATCGGCCTTTTACATGACCCAGATCTCTGAGCTGAATATACACCGTTCAATAGTTTCTTTGCAATTTCCTGCATGGAATATCCTTCATTTCTAAGAACAAGAACAGACTGACGAGTTTCACATGAAAGTTCTCTTTTTCTGGCCATTTTGAGATATAATGGAACCCACACATGTGATGCTCCAGATACTCAACTAGCTCAAAGGAAGGCCAGCTTCTCACTAGCATAACTATTATTTTTAGCTGTGCTAACATAATTGCACAAGGTTTTTTTTGGAGTGATAGTTGCTGGAAATGGGCCTCTATACACCTATGTAGATATTTCATTAAAAACCAGACGTTTCCACCTAGAATAGTCATTTACCACATTAACAATGTATAGTGTATTTCTGATTAATTTAATGTTATCTTCTTTGAAAAAGAAGGTACCCCAAACTTTTGAAGGGTAGTGTATATATTTCTTTTATTTCACACTCATGGGTCCATACAGCAACAAACACAAATACAACAACAATATATAAAATACAATATGAAGACACAGGTATAATCATTGCAGTTAAAAAAGTAACTTGTTCCAATGTTTCCAGAAACAAGAAGAATACCTCGTGTCACTCTGTGTTGGCTCAGTTAAGACTTTTATGATTACATTTTCTGAGTCATTTAATCAACATGTAGCCCTTTAAGCCCTAACCCTAATAACCCTAACCCCTAATCCTATTTATTGTTTGAGTTGTGTTTAGAGGTTGTACATCAGGATTGTATATTATTGTAGCTCTGATTTTTATGTTTAATTTGATACCTAACATGTTTGTTTTTTTTGGGGGGGGGGGATTTATACCAAGAATTTTTTCTGGATTTTCCTGATATAAAAGGGCTCAACAGGTTCAATTTGTATATAGAATTCCTCAACACAGCATGGAAAGTGGGAACATTACGAGTCACAAACATATGACTTGCACTGAAGCTTTAGCAAGATTCTGAAAGCATCGTTAAATTCCACCTGAATCTTTTTCTGAAGTGCACCACAGGATAGTATCACATCCCACGTCAGAACCCCTCAAAGGTACGAAACATTTCACTGTGTCTTTAAACGCGAGGCGACGACGTCCTTGAAAGGAGAAAGTGGAATTTCAAGAAACGCAGGCTGATAATTGTCACCTGTGGATTTCGCACAAGGCGTGAGCCGCTGCTCACCGGTGTGACTGTTACCAGCATCCGAAGGAGCCTGAGAAGCAAATCCAACTGGAAAGGCTGGTGAAACTGGTTGTTCCTTTTGAAATCAGACCGGTCAGCTTCTTTAATCCCGCCGGTACAATTGGGCTTTTGTAGTCCGCTGCTATTAAAAAAAAAGGGAGGAATTATAATCCCCCCTTGTTTCCTGCACAGTAATTTCCTCGATATCGTGCGTTGTGATCACGTGAGAAACGAGTTGTCGTAATGAGACAAAGTATTGCATTTTCAAAAGCTGTGTGTCACAAGGCCGTTTGCATAATCTCGTTTTGGACGCGCATGTCCTCGTCCGCCTCCGGTGAGTCAACCTTGTGTGTACATTGTCCTTGAAAAAAACAGAAAGCAGAGGGAGTGCCGATAGCGTTGCCAAGAGGTGAGTCATACGTAAACGACACTGCACTGTTTTTTCTTAAAAAATCTTTGGATTCTTTGGTTTGTTGGATGTAAAACTCTAAAAAATAAAGTGAGGAGCGGGGACATATTGGATGCTTGCATTTCTCTGCTTGCGTCGTCGCATTTGCAACGAGTGTAAATGTGCACACACACTTCCACCCGCCGTGCACCGGTCCCCCCCTGAGTCCCCCGGTCCGATGCGTGGCGCTGAGCCAGAACCTCAGGACACACAGAGCCATGTCTTCACGAGGGGGACTCCACAAGCGGCGCCCGGGCCCACAGAGAGAACCTCCCTTTGACGGGCCCAGAAGGAGGGAAACCATGGAAACTGGCACCGACCGCAAGGACCCAGTTTCTAGGTATCCCTGTGCCCGGAATCACACCCCCGACCCGCAGACGCCGGGAGGAGCAGCGGAGAAAGAGGTGCCGGCGCTCTGAGGGCGGGCCCTCTGATTGATCGGAGAGAAACAGAGCGGCCATTCTTTGTCGGACGCGCCGCATGAATGCTAACAAGACCGCGAGGATGCTCGGGAGTGCATCCTCGCGGAAAACAAAATAAGTGGAAGGGGCGTTCGGCGAGGTGAGGTGAAGTAAAGTCGGCGAGAAGGTGTGCGTGTGCGTGCACAGGTTGAGGGGGTTCAGAGGTGCATCGCTGCAACACTTACGTCTTTATATAGTCCAACGCTCTCCGCGAGAGAGGCGGCTCGGGTTTCAGTGCGTCATGTTTCTTTCCAGCACTGAATCAACAGAAGGTATTCAGAACCTGACGTGACGGGTCGCTTCATAGAGCAGTGAGGGTGAAAACATTTTTATTTTTATTTAACGAAACATTTGTGTTTGTGATATTCAATTCAGTTTAGTTTGTATAACCCAAACATTTTCCTCGGAGGGCTTTACAATCTGTACACATGTGACATCCCTGTCCCGGGATATCAATGTGATGGTTCACATGCTCATCCAGAGGAGGAGGAGGGGCCTCAGGGCAGCTTTTGCATAAAAAAAAAAGGTGGACATACTGTAACCGAGTATAAATAGGCCGACTCTGACAGTGCGGCCGTGTTGTGTTACGTGTCCGAGGCTCTCAAAGTGCCACATGCCCTCCACCCTGCGGCCGCACGACATTGTGTCCCATACATTGAGACTTCTGCACCTCCAGTACTTCCTCTTTGTGTTTTCGGGAGGCCAAGACATAATGTTCACCAAGACAGTTACACCACCAAGACACGGTGTCCAGCTGTGAGTGTGTCCTTGTGCTGTTGACAGGAATGATGTCAGATGGATCAACAGAAGAGCTTTTTGCATCGAGGCCAAATTCAGTAGCAGTCAGGTAAATGGTGCAACTGCTCCAAAGCCCACGGTGCAACCAACTGTTTTTAACTGTATTTGGGGATATGTTGCACTAAATTAGTATACAGTGGCTTGCAAAAGTTTCCACATTTTGTCACATTACACGCCACAAACATAAATATATTTTATTGGAATTTTATGTGAAAGACCAACACAAAGTGTCACAAAAATTGTGAAGTACAAAGAAATTATACATGATTTTAAATTCTTTTCACAAATAAAAAACTGAAAAGTGCAGTGTGCAAAATTATTCAGCCCCCCTGAGTCAATACTTTGTGGAACCGCCTTTTGCTGCAATTACAGCTGCAAGTCTTTTGGGGTATGTCTCTACCAGCTTTGCACATCTAGAGACTGAGATGTTTGCCCACTCTTCTTTGCAAAACAGCTCATGGTCAAATATATTTATGTTTGTGGCGTGTAATGTGACAAAATGTGGAAACGTTCAAGGGGTATGAATACTTTTGCAAGCCACTGTATGCTACCACATTAGTATTAAGGCGGGGGGGGGGATTCCCCAAAGGCCCAGCAATAAGATATTATCACGATACGTAGAGGTTGTAATCTAGAGTGCGCTACATTTTGATGAGTATACAACTGAAAACGCTCAGTGATGCTAACTCTTTTCCAATGAATGTTCCAAAAGTTGCTAAATGTAGCAAGAAAGACTGCATATTGTGTATTATGAAATAATAATAATGATTGGACGGGTTAATTACAGTCCTACAACAGCCACAGATTGTTTTTTCTTCTTTTCTTGATTCATTGATTGCTGGCTGGATGTCATGACATATTTCAACACAAATATCAACGTTGTCTTTTAAGACTATTGCCTTAAAGTCACGCTACAACCTCATTGAGATTTTAAACATGTTGCGATACGGCGAGTGTTGCGATCTAATGAAATTTCTCATCTAATGAAATACGGTTCATCTCACTTAAATCCATTTTGTTGCAGCGAAACGGGTTCGTAAGTCGTGGTAAAAGATCGATGCTTCTGATCCGTCTATCGATACAATATAAACACGTAAAAATATCGCGATACTATGCCCCCCCCCCCAATTAGTAGTACATGTATTCAAATGACCACACAGCACATCGGAGGCTAGTTAGCATGAACGCGCACACATTGTGCAGAAAGAAGGACAAACAAAGGGGTTAATTGGGACCCGGCGGGTTAATCCGCTCATACTTATCGGAAGCAGGCTCCGAGTTGGATGCTGCTGACCTCCTGAGGCCTTCGTCCGTGGAGTATCATGACCCACAGACAGGTTCGGGGCTCCGAGGCACTTGTTTGCTCAGTGGGACTGTTTGCTCATGTGCCCATGAGAGGTTGTTGGACTTTTAGGTTGGCTCCCTGCTCCGCGTGTCCTTGAATCCAAGAAGAATCATAATAGTAATATGGGTCAGAGGTAGGTAGAGGTATGTTTTCATTCAGCAACCTTGTGTTTGCTTTGCACTCGGTTCGCGTGCAGCGTCCACAGCTAGGATTTAAGACATTCTTTCCACAGCCTGTACTCGTATCAAATACTCTGAAAGTGGCATACATAAACGTTCTTTTCTTTCAGATTGAGGTAAGCTATTTTATAGATTTGGGTTTTTTTTACACACACAAAAGTCTGTGTTTGATTCCAGCATAAACACCGGCGTTCCTCTCAACCCAAACTATTCCATGCTTGGCCCCCAAACTGCCTCGTACAGATTTACTTCAGGCCGGACTCTTCCGTGGGTCCAGCGAATGGATTCCTCACGAAAAAAAACCCATGGGAACAAAATCTTCAGCGAAAGTGTCCAGCGGGAGCGAGTTAATGACTCTTTGATCTGCATCGTCATGGAGCGCTCGCTGTGAAGGCTAACAACGAGAGGCCCTTCGGAGACTCGGCTCTGCCTCAGGCACGCTGACATTTAGGTGCATGAAAATCGCCCCGGATGCAGAGAGAGGCGCCTCACATTTCACTTGCAAGTGTGTTGCATTGTTTAATTAAAAGAGCAAGTTTTAGTAAGTAAGTGCAACTAAATGACTAGAAGATAGCAGTGAATGAGGCTTTGGCGTGCATTTGTTTCATGGTTGGATCATTTGCCTACCAGGACTGGAAAAAAAGACATTTGAATACCTGCTTTCAGCATGAACACATACAGTATGAGATACTAGTTCAATAAAGCTCACAGCCTGCAGTCCGATTTCCCCAACAGCAGGAACAAGGAATAGGAAAATGGAGGGAATATCGAAATGAGGGGTGTGGAACAGGTTCTATATAAAGTTCACCATCTTAAGCTGTTTGCAAAGTAAACAAAACACAAAGTACAGTGATGGGAATGTCATTATCTTTGCTAGTACTTGGCCATACACCTCAGTGTTGGACATTGAGGGCATTTGATTGGTTCGTACCTGAGAGCGCATGTCCCGTACCTCATGAACCGCCTTGTCCCATGGACCCGGACACGGATCGGTGGACACTGCCCCGGGTCCACAGTGATCACACAAATCAAACAAACTGAACGAGTGTATTCAAGCCCCCTGATGGTGAATGTAGAGGAAAAGTCAGGGGTTCATCAAAGTCAGTATGATTGTTTACTTGGTGAGGTCAGGTGAGGAAACAGCCAAATCCAACTGCAGGCAGAACAAGAACATGATCAGTACGCCAGCACAATAAACACTCTGGCCGAGGAGTAGTGTTTGCGGGAAGGTGTATGGACAGAGTGGAGGTGATGCGAGACGGCTTGAGTGGGTGTGGACATCAGGTTACTGGTAGACGGAGCGAGGGCCAGAGAGTAAGGAAATTACACGAGTCTGCAGGCATGAACTTTATTATAATCTACGCGAGGATTATGCGTATGTCTGCATGTCCCCGAGTGAGTGAGTGTGTGAGTGAGTGTGTGAGTGAGTGTGCGCCTCTGTGTCTGTCCACAGCTAATCTCGCATTCTGCGACAGCAAACCAGATTATATTTTGGGCGGAAAGTGACGGCTGCATGCTCAGGGACCTCTCCAGGTTACAGCGACTCACACTTCCTTAAAACACCTTTTTACAAACCTTTTTTCTTTTACATTCATTGACCGTGTGCTGACTACCGTAAAAGTCGGGTTACAGGCCGCTCCTACCTCCGGTCAGTGTCCCCGCTGTAGCAAGCTAGGAGCAGCGCCGCTGCTAACTAGCGCTAGCGCTGCTGCTACTGCCCACGTCCCCTCTGCCCAAGTCGGGTGTTGAGCCGGAGCTGGTCCTGCTACCTTCGGTGGTTGTCAGGGAGCTAGCGGAGAGCTTGCGGAAAGCTAGCGGAAGTTAGTGGGGAACTAACAGAGCGCTAGTATGAGCGCCAGCTGGCTACAGCGGGGAGCAAACGGGGACACTGACCGAAGGTAGTAGCGGCTTGTAACCCGACTTTTACGGTATTCACTCACTAGTCTTAACTGTCCAGGTTTAAAGAATGGGGCCGACTCTATCTCCTCTTAGTTCATCCAACGAATTTGTGTCCTTGCCAGACCTAACAGACACAGACATATTGTTTTTTTGCAAAACAGACTTCTTCTTTTAAGAAAAATGCTGGATTTCTCACGTGTGTTTAGAGATTAACCAACCAACCCAATCTTGCATAAGATTATTGCGAAACAAAGATAACTATTTAATCCGGCAACTAAACTCATTGTGACCTTTTTTCTCAAGGTCTCTCATGGCTTTGGACTTTCATCCAGGGAAAGAAACACATTTACATAAGTGTGCGTATCATTGTTCGTTTTCATAATCTCACACCTGACGCTGTACACAGTGTCTTTCCTCGAGAGCTTCAAATATTTGAAAGGCTTAGTCGTGACGATTCTTTGAACTGTTATGGGCAACTTTGCAGCTGACTCACTGTAATGCTAAGGCAGTTACGAGACTGTTGTGAACATGTGCAGACATCAGTCGTTAAAAACTGTTATTTTCCCACGTTGCTTCCAGGCATTAAGAGTATTCGCTAATCGCACATTAACAAATCCTTAAACTAACTGATTTCACAATACTTCATCAAGAATGTTGATTCTCAGGCTTAACAAGTGAGCAGGTTCTTCATTAAATGTGGAATCACTACTACTCAGATGGTGTCATTCTATTCCCAGTGCAAGCAGTGAGGAAGCAAGAGTATCAGAGTCCACCAGGGTCCCATAACACCCGGTGTTGAACGTTATCTCTCCCCTCCCCCGATAGCTAGTGAGCAAGTACATCCACTCCACTACGTTTCCGCTTTGAAACGCATATCTTTTGCTTCAGTTACGTCCAGCGTCCACACTGCTAGAGCGGCTGAAACCAAGGACACAACGCGACCGGCGTAAGTTTGAACACGACTCCTGGCGTGGACAGGTGCACGGCGCACATCTATTGAGAAGTTCACACTGTAAACTGTAAACAAACAAAAGCATAAACGCTCTCCGGTACGACTGGAGCTACGAGTGACTGACAGCAGAAGAAGAGAGGAAACGAGTGAGACGTGTGTTGACCACATTTATTGACCCATAATCTAGTAATCTTTAAGTCATTTTGAGGTGTGTGTGAGAAAGAGCGCCTTGTAATTTAGTTGGAAAAATACAACTTTTTTTCCCCTTTGAGTATATAGAGGGAGATTATAGAGGAAAATCTTAAGTATCAAGCCTGGCCTTTTATTATAGTACTATACATCTCTGTCGTATTTTCTCTAACTAAGAAACCAATCTACTTCCAGTTTACACCGGCACCTACGTGAATAGTCATGCGATATTCAATTTCATTTTCAGGCTTGGACGTAAACATATTAGTGTGGATGTAGCCTGTAATTAAGCCAAAACTTCCAAAAGGTGCATTATTCCTGTTATCTAAGCAGCTGAGCATGTCAAGGTCACTGATACTGAACCATTGAACCGCCCTCGTTTTCTCCCCATTAAAATGGTTCTTCAGAGTTTGTCGTATCTATCAGAGAAGTGATCGACTCACTGAATCCCTTTTTACTTTTGTTCTCTGGAACAAGTCATGGCCTCAGATGTGTCCCAACTTTGTCCACGTTAAAAATGAACTGAATTTTATATATTTACTGCATATATCATTTAATTTGACTTAATTTCGCTATTCAGTCCTCCCCTCCCTCCTCATTGAACCCTCCTTGTGGAGTGTATATGTAGAAGTATACACATGTGGGAAGGTATGTATGGGTATGCTTTGCAGGTATGTATGTGGATGTGGATGGTTGTGTATATGCATAAGCATTTGTCGGTGTTCATGTATGTAAAGGTTAGCATTTATACTAAGCTGAACTATTGATACGAATATTACTGTTTTGATTATTTACTATCTATTTTATTATGTTTATTTAAATGTCAAGGATTGTTCTGTTGATTTGAAAATGCAGAAAATGCAAAAAATGCCCAGTGAAGCCCAACATGAAGACGGCCGTAATGCAAGATGGCGACCGACCAATTGGCCAGACTCAAGGCTTCAAGCGTCCTCTTCTTATATAAGGGTCTATGGATCTGCCAGATAATGCAAAACATGTCACGGTATATTACCGTAAAAGTCGGGTTACAAGCCGCTCCTACCCCCGGTGGGTGTCCCCGCTGTAGCAAGCTAGCAGCATCGCAAGCGAGCAGCAGCGCAAGCTAGCAGCAGCGCATACTAACAGCGCCGCAAGCTGACAGCGGCTCAAGCTAGCAGCAGCGCAAGCTAGCAGTAGCGCAAGCTAGCAGTAGCGCAAGCTAGCGGTACTTTGCTACTGCCCGCATCCCCTCTGCCCGAGCCGTGGCTGGTCCCGCTACCTTCGGTGGTTGTCGGGGAGCTAGCAGGAGTGTTAGCTGGCTACAGCGGGTAGCTAACGGGGACACTGACCGAAGGTAGTAGCGGCTTGTAACCCGACTTTTACGGTAGACAAGTCCAAAAATGAGTAACTGAAAATCCCCAAAATGGAAACGGGCAAAACGAAACAGGATCAGGTAAACAAGAGTACAGCACGAAGGGTACGCATGACACACACAGGAAACGTAGCAGACCAACCGACAACCAACAGAAGAAAAGACAGGATTGTAAATACACAACTAATCAGACAACAACGGGCAGGCTCAAAGCTGATGGAGGAAACTCAATATCAAACACAGGTGATCCAAAGAATAAAAGAAGGAATGCCACAAAGACAGGAAGTCGAACAAACGCAGGACACAAGAGTGCAGGGAACGTCTAAATAAAACAGGAAGCGAAAACCAAACCAAAATCCAGGATCATGACAGAATATGTATCAAATACAAATGATTGTGCCCTACAACACACTGACCCCTCACGGACCCGCTCGTTTTCAGTTGCTCTGGAAGCGTGACAGCTTAAGGCCTAAAAAGTAAATGTAAAATGAGATCTACTGTATCACTCCATTAATAGCATCGCGATGAGTCGCTGTTCTCATGCTTGATGTGTCAGTGGTGTGTCCTAAATGTGTCTTGATAGTTTACAGTACAGACAAATTGCTCTCAGGCATTATCGTTAATTCATTTAGTTAAATAAGTCTCAATAAGCCTTCCCGTCCTAATAAGTGAAAGACTACATTTTCCATTTTTACAGAACTAGAAGCATAGAAACTCAGTGAATGCATATTTTAAGAATGAAACCCATGACAGACGGGAGATGGAAACTGAGAGCAGACGCACGGCGGGGTGTCGCTGGTGTTAAATGTCAGAGAAGTCGTGAAAAAAAAAGAAAAAAGGTATGTCACATACTACTCGTGAGAGAAAGGGTTGGGCAGACAAGAGAGCCCATGGTTTATTTTGACGTCTTTAAAAAAATAAAGAACCAAAACAAAGAAAGTTTCCATTTCTTCACAAAGGGTCCCGAGTGGATAGAGGTATTCAGGGAGATTTCACGTACCTCGTAAAACGCCACCTGTTCACACATGACGGGAGGGAAATGCCAGTGGAGCTGATACGGAGTGACCGACACGAGCCGTTAACATTTACATTTCCTGCCACACTTTCTCCATCTTCAGCAGCTCCATCAGCTCTCTCTCTCCCTCCCTGGGTCTTGTATTTATGGTGAACTTTCCAGACCGTGGATGTCTCCCAAATCCAACTGTTGTCACACAATACAATGCACAGTGGGGATAATTTATTAACGTAGAAAACAAAGGAGTATGCTCTCCTGAAAGACTCCAGTTAGTCAACAGTAATTCATTCAGAACACACAATAAAACAGAAAAGCCACTTGTCTTCTGCTGGTCTACAGGCGATGGGAGAGTCTATTTTTCGTGTTTTTCCTCTAATTTTGTGGAAAAGGGGTATTATCTGCACCGTCTTAAAAGAGTTGTCTGCAGCCAGAATTGAAAGCACCTGGTGCCTTTTGTGGTGGTGAGCAGGCGGTGTCACCTTAAAGTCACGCCTTGGCCAATGGCCGACAGCCCATTCATGTACTCTGTCCTCTCTTGTTAGTAAAAGTACACGTCATCAGTGTCTGATCAGCCCATCACCTGATCTTGCTCCTCCCTGTCACCTGTTCTCTCATCGAGCTCTAGTAGTGTACATCTGTCTCATTCTCACTTCTCTTTGCTAAATTGCTCAGCTGGTATTGCATTTCACCGATTCCTACCTAAATGAGTACAGCGTCAGTAGAACGCTTTATAGCACATAGCAGCCAATATGGCTCCATGTTTCTAAATGTTAAGACCACCGTAGAGGGCGTTGCATGGCATTTTCTCCACTGGAAGGGCACCGTGGAAACCCCCTCATCATGATGTCTCCACTACAAGGGCACCCTAGTTCATTTCATCACTTTTGCTCCAATAAAAGGAAACCTTAGAGGGCAATTGATTGTGTTTTCTCTTCTGGAAGGACACCCAAAATGGCACTTCATTACATTATCTCCACTAGAGGGCATTTCATCACATTTTTTCCACCAGAAGGACACCCTAGAGGGCATTTTATTGTGTTTTCTCCACTACAAGGGCACCCTACAGGGCACTTTGCACGTTTTCTCCACTAGCAGGACACCCTAGAGGGCAATTGATTGTGTTTTCTCCACCAAGGACATCCTCAAGGGCATTTCATCACATTAACTCCACTAGCAGGACACCCTAGAGGGCAATTGACTGTGTTTTCTCCACTACAAGGGCACCCTACAGGGCACTTCATCACGTTTTCTCCACTAAGGGCACCCTAAAGGGTATTTCATCACATTTTCTCCACTAGAAGGACGTCTTAGAGGGCATTTGATTGTGTTTTCTCTTCTGGAAGGGCACCCTAGAGGGCACGTCATTGTGTTTTCTTCACTAGAAGGACACCCTAAAGGGTACTTCATCATGTTTTCTCTACTAGAATGAAACCCTAGAGGGCATTTGATTGTGTTTTCTCCACTACAAGGGCACACTATAGGGCATTTCATCATAGAGGGCACTTTACCATGTTTTATCTACCATAGAGGCATCTAAGATGGCACTTCATCATGTTGTCTCCACTGCAAGGGCAACCGAAATGATATAAATACCTGTAATTAATTATTATTGAGTTTTAGTGGTGTTGCTGGTTGCCATTGTCCCACAATGCAATGCACACTGCAAAAAAACAAGTTTGAAAAAACAAAATTGTACAAGAAGATGTGACAACAGTACCATAGCCTATTCTTTATTAATTGTTTATTTGTTATATACACTAATAATATATTGCACACATGAGTACATAATGTTTACTTTCGTTTATCACACAGTTGTCAAGTAGAGAAACAAAAGTTTAAAAAAAGGACTTGAAAGTAGAACTGAAATAGAGTGTAATTACATGTAAGCTCCATGTGACCTTTATGTGTTGAGTGATAAATCATGTAGTTTAAGATAACATATCTAGAAACTTTATTCATACATTGCCTCGGGCCAGCTTCAATTCTTAATGGATATTTACCTTTGCAAAAGTACTTTAATTGCATGTTGACTGCATATGTAATATGGTTTTCCAGTCAAGTCAGTGTTTATTTCATGCCAGTTATTTTTGTTTTGCTCCAGGAATTTAATAAATCCACAACAGCATGTGTCTAAATGTGACCTAAGTGTTTTTTGACAGTGTTAAAATGTTGTCTGGCCCTCCAGACCTGTCAGCATTGTCTGCAGCCTCTCGATGACCATGGTGACACTGTTGTTTGTGAATCTGGTGGCAGCCAGAGTGTCTACGTGTTGGAGACTGAAGACAATGAGAGCAGAACAATCGGGTTTTCATGGCAGCAACTTCAGCAACTTTAACAACGAGGTCAACTCCGAATCTGTCGTTCCTGAATCAAAAGGTCAGTCCGAATTGAGATGCGTTACATCTCGGTGTACATACATCAACGGCCTGAACAAAATCCTCAGCGTCCGACAGCTGAAGAACTCACCGCACACACACACACACACACACACACACATAGTATACCCACGACACAAAGAGATGTTATTTGGCACTGGGCAACTACAAAGGGAAGGATGAACAATGCAACAACTGAAGGCAGGAGTACACGCCAAGAAGGTGCTCAAAGATAAATAAATAAATACAAAAAACGCACAGGGAAATTCCACAACAATGTCACAACGTCAAATATGTTACTTTGTTTCAAAAAACATGTTGGCTTGCGTTATATTTGATATAAAAGATCACTTTTAGGATCAGGTACGTAATAATACTCTCACTGTAAGAGGGACATGTGTTGCTGCGTTCTCAGATGGACAAACACAGAACACCTGTCACCGGAGACGCCCTGACACCCAATGGCTGAGAGTGGCGTGATGTGTGTGGGGTGACTGGAATTTAAATGTGTGTGTGCGTGTGTTTCCGAATAAAAACGGAGAGAAGATCAAGTAAGTGTGTGTGTGTGTGTGTGTGTGTGTGGGCTATGGCAAATGACGTGTCAGACAGACAGAGTGGTGTGATATAAAGTCTTTCTTTCAGATTGATCAACACACTCATGCACACACACACACACACACACACACACACACACACACACACACACACACACACACACACACACACACACACACACTCTCTCTCTCTCTCTGTGATAAGCCCGGTCTGCTGGGAACTCTCGTCCCTGGCCAAACATTTTGTCACACAGACAAAGATGTTAAGCACGCCAAACTTTTTCCGGAACAATCTGACCTGATGAGCACATTCCTTTCCGCTGCTCTTATTGCCGTCATTATGTAATGGAGGATAAAAGGCCGTGTCTTTCTTCACAGCGGAGAGATGATTCGGGATGAAGAGGTGGGCAACAACTCGCGAAAATACACAAAGAGGTGTCCTGATATGCACACAAAAAAAGACTAGGTGTATAATCGCAGTTGCAGTCGCAAACCAAATTGAAAAAGCGTTGCGTCATTGTTTTTTAAATGTCCATTTAATGCATTTCTTGTCGCAATTTTTAATTCACGGTCCAGGGTGCAGCTTTAAACCTTGCTCCTGCTCATGGTTAGTTTCCCATAGTTACCTACAGTTTAAGTATGGGTTAGGATTACATCACAGATTTACAAATATGGTTAAAAAGGAAAACTGTTGAAGGCGTCGTCAAACTGGGCGGCCAATCAGAAATCAGTATTCTGCATCTACCGGAGGAGATTGAGGTCTATCAATTACATTTGTAATGTTTTTTTTTGGTGACACTTTATAATAACTACACGCTATTTAGCATTAGTAAAGATGAGTAAACACTTAATTCATCATTTATAAAGCATTATTCCAACATGAACACTCATTAGTATGCAATTCATAAACACAGTTATAAATGTTTTATTCTTGATTAATAAGCTCGACTATTATGCGTTTCATGATTGAATTTCCAAGACTTTTCCATGATTTTAAACCAATTTCCATGAGCAAACTTTAGTGAAGTCTGGGTGTAAACAGTAAAAAGTGAGTAAATGTAGTATTTAAACTAATAATGAGAATACAAAGCATACAGTAAACCTTAAATGACACAAATGAATGAGACAATAGTTTGATTAAAAGAATAAACATTTATATAGATGCCTGTATGTATGCCTGCTTATATTTTGAGTCTTTCTTTTAAAAGCATATTCATTATTTCAAACTCGGCATAAATGAACGACATGAACACATGAATATAACACATTTACATGACTTTTACAAAACTATTTTTTTTCAAGGACTTTTCCAGGCCTGGAAATAACCATTTTAAAATTCCATGACTTTTTCAGGTTTTCAATGACCGTAAGAACCCTGTTTATAAATGATGAATTCCCCATTGAAGTAATATACATTTCAAACCAATTATTAAGGACTTATAGATGACGCACTAATGGTTAACACAGCTTTATAAACCTGTCTAAATACTGCAATTCATGATTTCATGCAAATATGCGTCTATATATATATATGTCTATTTTTTGATAGTACTTTTGAGGCCTAAACATAACAAAGTAGTTTTGCTACTACTGAAAAGCCACGTGTTAAAAAGTGCAACCGGAAACGAGAACGCCGCAGTGCTTCTGCAACCCTGATCCGGATGGATGGATGGACTTAAACCACAGGAGCAAACGGCAGACTTGTTGCCGAAAGTTGTGCGTTTGTTTGACCATCATCCAACTCCCCACCGGCCGCCGTTAGTCGTCTTCTTCACCGCCACTTGCATGCGTTTAATTAAGGTGTGCACCACTAGAAACGTACTTTCCATCGGCCATGTTTCCATGGTGCCGACACATCATTTGAACCGCGTGTAAATGCTTTGTCAATAGCGCATTATTGGTCCAATCCAACAGCATCCAGGGAGTCGAGTCATTCCCTCAGACAGACGCAGACAGGTTGTGTTTACCGTGGGATTATTGTGAAATGACCCTCTTGCTCATTATAGTGTTGAGGCGAACCCCCAGTCGCTCAAAGTGCAAGTATTAGTCTGAATTAGCTTGTTCTCATGTGGACCTGGTTGCACATGTCTGCTTGAAGCAACAGGCAGGATTTCCACATCTCTTATAGCTTCTCTGAGCCTCTAATTACGTTGAAGTGGGCCGATATGAAAGTTGCACTCAAATTTCTATGTGACTTTTTGTGTCTTGGTGATAGCAGGTCGGAATGGTTTGAACGGTTTACTTGTTGTTTGTCTAACAAGTAGACAATATACTACCATAAGTTTATATATAGTATATATTAATATATATTTATACATGCAAATTCAGTACCCACACTCCAGAAAATTGGCAGATGTGCAAATCCAGCGCTGCTCCCTCTGCAACGTCCATCATCTTTATGTCTTTCTGTCGGTAACTTTACTTTAACTTGATGGCATCCTTTCATTTCAACCAAAACAGAATATTTTGACTTCCTAATAAGTTCACAGTGGATTCAATATGTTTAATGTTTAAACAGAAAGTGTTAGGTACAAAGCAAAACACAAGCAATGAATGCCTAAAAGAAACGTAGACTTGCGACCAGGTATACTGGGGTCCAAGCGGAGCATTAAATTAAAGTGCGCTTGTTCCTTTGGCTGAATAAACCTTTGATAGTGTAAAACGTTGTTACGTTAACTGAGAAGTAACAATCAAAAGGCATCAACCTTAAGGTTACCAAGAAACGCTTTGTTTGTTTAACATCAATTATCCTAAAAGTACCATTTATATAACAAATGGAAGCATCAAACAATAATTAGAGTTTTTTTTTCCTCCCCTTAATTTGGACCAAGTCTCGACTGGACCCCTCGAAGTAGCCCAGAGTCATTTTGGACCAAATAAGGCAACATTTCCAAACGTATAAACAAATTAAATAACTGACACATATTTCTTAATTAACGTACAGGTGAAATAAAAATGGCACCCACTTGCGCCGCACCCCAAAAAAGGCCACTTCAGCCAGGTTTGACTTGAATAAACAAAATCACGGATGATCTTTGAAGTTATGAGGCAACAGAATAAACACTCCTCTCAGATCCAGCCGCTCCGTTCTGACATGAACCAGCGATGTATGAGATCATGGCTGCAGGCAAGTAAACCAATCTTTTACTCTGTGAGCGTTGGCAACATCCAAAGTGCACCGAGGTCTCTTTTCAGATCCAGTTTATGAGAATCCTGCCTTCCTGCAGTGAAGTCACAGGGGGATTTTGGAGGCGTGTTTTAAAGGTGTTTGCATGTACTGTATAACTTTGATGGGAAAATATTTTGCAGAGGAAATATTCTTTTTGGGGTTTCAAGGCTTCCTATCTTATATGTCAATTAATAACAAGGCTTCGGTTTTCATAATATATCATCTCAAAAGGTGTTTTACTACGATGTTAATGGTTGTTTTATCCAAATTTCATTTTTTTAAAGCATACATTTCACTTATTACTAGTGATATCTAGCCATGCAGATGGTCTTGGTTTTATTTACCTATTGTAAAGTCCACCACTGAACATTGTTGACATTTTAATAGTATTAATTATGTCATTATTAATACTTTTATCTTATTTCTGGAAAAGAAAATACATTGTTGTATTGCCTTTTTCAAACGTTATGTCCATGTCTCTCTCTACTATTTAATAAAGGCATAAAAAGCCAGTTTAAAAAAAATCTATATCCAGTATATAACGATCTAAAGCTGCATATATAACGATCTAAAGCTTTTTTTATGTCAACAATAGATCAGTACAATCCGATTTGAGGGCTCCTATGAATGCTAATGCTGCTCCTAAATACCACATGAATAAAACGGGTAATTGTTCCAACCGACACGTTCGCGTATACAGAAAGTTAAAAGGTTCAATCAAGGGATTAAAACATAAAAATATAGTCTAGAACCAACAAGACTCGAAGTCCTTTCTCACGCGATCCGCCCCGAGTTGTGAGTTTTTCCCGGAAGATAAAATCCCAAGCACGCCCGTGAATTTTGGACGTGGGTCGGGGCGGGGATCCAACTCGTCACAGCCACTTTCCCACCGAGCGCTCGACTTGGATTCGACACAAAGTCCCTTTGTTTGGCCGAGTGCCACACATTCAATGGCTAACATTCAAAGCGAGCGCGGGGTCACGGTCCGGGGATTAGGGTCAGTTTAGAGGTTTGATGGAGGAAAGTGAGGAAGGGGTCAGGGTGAAGGTTAGAATTGGCTCGACTACACACAGAGGAGTGATGTGTACATGACTACAAATGAATTTAGGCTGAATGCTGATTCCACGGTGCCTGGCGGTGTGTTTTCCAAGAGTTTACTTCCCTTGCAATTGCCGATTACGCCGACACACTATCTGCCACATTTGAATGCCTGAATAAGGAGCTTTATTTAATTTGTTTTACTTTGCTAATGTGATGCATCAAACTGCTTAACATTTCTTTAATCGGCTTAAATGTCAAATATATGTTGATTTATATGGTTTTTGTCGGTTCGATCCAAACCTATCACAGATTTTTTTCCTGACAAATAATGGAACTAATGTCTGATTGTTCTTGTTGGAGCTATAGTGAGAAAGTGTTGCAGCTGCAGCGATCAGGAATGCAGAGATCGATGCCCGCGCCACGCCGCACCGTCTGCTGCTGCTGCCGCCGCTTTTGCAAGGCGAGCCCTTGTGGTGAATGCCGTTTTCTCTTTTCTTTTTTTTTTTTCAGCCACGCCAACACACGCAACACACAAATCTCAATGTCACTGAACTGGAGTAACCCCCTTTTAAGGTGAGGCCATACCTCTCGGCCAATCACAATTGGCCTAGAATCAGGCACCCTTCCCTGAGCCAATCAACACGCTTGTGCTTTTTTCTCCCCCGTCTCTCTCTCTCTCTCTCTCTCTCTCTCTCTCTCTCTCTCTCTCTCTCTCTCTCTCTCTCAGTTTCCCAGCTCCTTTTCATCCTTTCAGAAATACTATTTCATGAGTAACACACCAGCCCCCGGAGGCGGAAGTGGTTAGTCAGTTCGTTTTCTCTCTCTCTCTCTCTCTCTCTCTCTCTCTCTCGCAAAGCTCTTGTTCCCCTGTATCTCTTGAGCTTGTCTGCCATGCCATTGTTTGCCATTCATTCATTCACAAAATACACAACACCCAGGAGGAAATCCCCACCCCCCCGAGCTCCGAGGCTGATTCCATGCATGTTCTATGTCTGCGTCTGGACGGAGCGTGTTTCACGTTCACGGTCACCTTTGATGATTCCCTCTTTGGAGGAGTTAAGCATGTGTGAGCCGGAGTGTATGTAGGTATGTGTGCAGAAGTCCTGCTGAGAGCGTAATTCGAGGTGGGAACACTGTCATCTGCCTTCAGGGCGGGGGGGTTTGCGTAATATATGTCAAGCAAAGACACGGCGGTTTTCTGTGTCTGACTCGACACGGATTCCCACGGAATACCATAACATACAGTTCAAATCACTCGGGGGGCGCGTTCCCATACGTCGGGGGGACGGGGAGGCTGAGCTCTTCTTGATAACAAGTCATTGTTTTATCAGGAGAGGAAAGTAACACACGCTCCCCTTTGGAGGATTTGTTTCAATCTGAGACGACGGGGCAAAACAATGAAAGAAACGTGATGGAAGAAGATGACGATACAAGTCAAGTCAAGTTCACACAGCTATTGCCCCGAAGCGCTTAACAATCAGCACAACACACAATATCGTCCTCCACCCTTCGAATGAGGAAGTCGGTACATGTAGCTACAAACTGACGGCTTACGCATGTCGCCGCTGCTGCAAATCAAAGGTCAGCTGGTCTCCAATGAGGCGGTGAAGCGTCGACCAATCAATTCAATCAATTCTGTGAGTCGGTTTCCGGTGCTATTTTTGCAGGGGAATCCCCGAAAGTTAGCGTTGCACTGGGCGCATCGGAGAAAAAAAAGAATGGGATTTTTACTTTAGTTAGATTTTTGCAGAAAATAAGCTCTGTGGTGTACACAAGTTTGTGATACTTACGTGTTTTTGTTCAGCAAGATAATCTTCACAAATGACCAGCGCTTTTATGGTTTTTGAAGCGTGAGTGCAATCGGAAAAAGTAAAAAGCTAACCTTTAACGCTAGAAAAAAAAGTAAAAAGAAGTAAAAAGCTAATGTTTAACGCTAGAAAGAAAGTAAAAAGAAGTACAAAGATAAAGTTCAACGCTAGAAAGAAAGTAAAAAGTACAAAGCTAACGTTCAACGCTAGAAAGAAAGTAAAAAGTACAAAGCTAACGTTCAACGCTAGAAAGAAAGTAAAAAGCTAATGTTTAACGCTAGAAAGAAAGTAAAAAGTACAAAGCTAACATTTAACGCTAGAAAGAAATTACAAAGCTAACGTTTAACGCTAGAAAAAAAGTAAAAAGAAGTACAAAGCTAACGTTTAACGCTAGAAAGAAAGTAAAAAGCTAACATTTAACGCTAGAAAGAAAGTAAAAGGAATTACAAAGCTAACGTTTAACGCTAGAAACAAAGTTATAAGAGTAATATTTACTGGCGTATTTTACGTATCGTAGAACAAAGCGTTAAAATCTTTTGATCCGGAGTAGACTTGGAGTACCGTAACTAAATTACTGTGTATTACTATGTTTCATGAAATGATGCAGAACAATATCGCTGCATAACCTACAGGACTGTAACATGCAGGATATCGACAACGCAAAGCCAAATCAAACGTTAAAGTTCCTCCATGTTCTGCTGTTTCTAATTAAGACAAACGGAAATACTTTGAATGCTACAGAGTCACATCTGCTTCTCTGCTCGTTGTCTCCTCTTTGTTTATTTATTTCATTATTTTATTCTTATCCTGGAAATTTAATGCAGATGTCCATTTGGATAAAAAAAACAAAAAAAAAACAGTCGTGATCCTTTCAGATGTCCTCGAGATGATCTTTCCCTCTTGGTTTGATTTCCTGTGAAAAATAATAAAAAGCGACTCAATTAAATGTGAGTGTCAGGAAACGGTGTTCTTTTCTTTGGCTGTTCTGCCTTATCTGGCATTGATTATTTTATTAGCAAAATTGCTTTTGAAGCTAAAACAGACAACCGGTAATGTAGTCTTCCTGCGTGAGAAGTCAGTCAGTCACAGATGTTTTAATTTCATTAGGTATTACTTGGTTTTACTTTTATGCGTCTGCAATTTCTAACGATGAGACCACTTACATCCTCGAAAGAGCAGCTCTATCGAAACCCAAAATAAACATTCGTCTGTGGTTCATTGACTTTTCAGGTAGACATTATGACGTTTTGCAAGAATGCACAAAGATTAATTGAAAAGGGGAAATATGTTTTATCCTCTACGGTTAGTTTGGAAATCAGATCAGGCTTATGGAAATATTTCAATGTTTTATTAAATGATGCAATTAATATATTTGTCTTAGTTATTATTATCCTCACGGCCAAAATCTTCCATCCCGATAATGCGGTTTCGGGCTCCCTCGGCCTTCCTTTTGGTTTCAACTGCACACCTGTAGCTTTGAGCGACTCCCTTTTACTCGGCTGTGACGCTATCGGCGTGAGAATAACTGACAGGAATGTAAACAGAAGCAGCTCTGTGGAAGCTCCTGCTCCTGTAGGTGCCTCCCCATTTTGCCATGATGAGTCACACACGGGTGAAAACAATACCAGCGTCGCTGTGGTTGCTTGTAATGACGTAGGTTTTCTACGGAGAGTTGTTTTTTTTTAATCTAGTTTTAGACCTGCCTTGTTTACATTTGACGTCATTGCGAAAATACAAATAATGGACAGTTTGTTCAAACCCTCATACCGGTTCGAAAAATATGGCACTAAACATGTCATTATTACCTGTGTAATCTGAGTGTGCACCGCTTGTCCATGGGTTATTTTATCCATTTGTTAACCGTTCTACAGGTCCTACGTCGGCGGCCACAAACAAAGCACTGTGTTGATGCAATTTTGGAGTCTATAAGATGGTTTTCTGACTCCAAGCGACCCTTTTCATGTACGAGCATTTTTTGTTTTGGTCGGCCTCGTTAGCAAAACAGCGCCTTAAGGTTCGTGCCCACGTGGAAACGAAAAGTGTCGTCCAAATGATGTAAATATTGACGCCGGTTTTTAGACATTGCGATATAGACGACATAGGTAAATATTAAAGATAGACGTTTTAATGTATTAATATTTATCATCATGTTGCCCTGCCCTAACCTACAATGACTGTCTGCTGCACGAGCCCAACTCAACAATAGCGTTTAAACTCAAATTCTCCTGTTTCTAATTAAGACGGCAGGAAAAGACTCCAACATATACAGAGACACATCTGCTTCTCTCTTCATTGTCTTCTCTTTGTTTCATGCTTTCTTTTTAAATCTGATCAACTTTTGGACACTGCAGTAGAAGCTTGAGTTACGTTTAATTATTTTTGCCCCGTCTCCTAAAATACAACAACGTTAGGTTGCAAGTTAAGTTTCGAGGGCTTAACATTTTTGTCGTATGTAACGTTTGCTTTGGTCGGATCACAAACAAGTTTCAAATGAGTCCGTGGAAGTGTCCCATGTGAACCAAGCACTTAACATAACCAAGTACCTTTGTTGCATTATTTTACCTATTCCATAATTACCGTAAAAGTCGGGTTACACGCCGCTCTTACGTCCGGTGGGTGTCCCCGCTGTAGCAAGCTAGTAGCAGCGCAAGCTAGCAGTAGCGCTCCTGCTGCTGCTACTGCCCGCGTCCTGCTACCTTTGGTGGTTGTCTGGGAGCTAGCAGGAGCGCTAGCTGTCTACAGCGGGGAGCTAACGGGGACACTGACCGAAGGTTGCAGCGGCTTGTAACCCGACTTTTACGGTAGCATGAATTCAGGTTCTTTCCAGTAAACTTCGCCAGGGGCAGCCAAACGATTATTTAAGGATTTATGCCCGTGATGAGCGGATGCCCTCTCTGCACTCACAATTGCCGCTTCCCCAAGAACAAAGCATGTGTCTTTGTGGAACATGGTGTTGGTATTAAAAGATTAACAGTAAATCCTCATTTCACATCCATGTATCCTTGATGGAAAGTGAAGTTCCCTTTGAGGTGGAATCTGTCTGCTGCTGCGTTTGATCTACTGTGCAAGTGATTTACAATCTTCTTGAATCAAACCATGTGACTTCAAAGCCAAATACCTTTTCGTATGCGCCGCATGGATTTGGCTCGGCAGCAGCACAGCGACCTGGATCCCGTCAAAGACCAATGTACCTTTGCAGATCTTTACTCAAACGACAACGTGTTCATGTTTACAAAACCTGCCGAGACCCACATGCAGATTAGCATCGAGCCCAAACAATAGTAAGTGTTTCCTGCTTTCATCACAAAGCTGCTTATTGCATTATGCAGGCTAAATAAGGTGCCGTAACCACAGCTTGTGTGCAGAGAACTCCCAGTATCAGTAGTTTTGAATGTGAAAAACCAACAGCAGGCTGATAGTGCTGATATATGCATCCACACCCACATGAGTAAGTCAGGTTAAAGCCATGTCTGCTCTACACACTCACTGACACATCTGAAGGGAAATTCTTCTTTAAATCTGGATATCTATAGTGGAAAACATTGAAAATCCCCCCCCCCCCCCCCAAAAAAAACTATAAAAATGAAGTAAGTGCTCTGTAATTTTGCCACGAGCGCAACAGCATCCCAACTATTCGGTGACGTGCTTTCTCGTGCCCACACTGTGTTTGTGACGGTAAAGCTGGTTTCAATCAGTAGTGAAATTAAGCCAAATCAACATGCCTGCTCCAAAAATTGACCCTGGACGCAGACTCAAACGTATCCTTCTGTAACATGTGAGAATTACATAAATCCTATTCACAGCAGATTATAGTTTTTTCTTTTTCTCTCTCCCTTCCTTTCAGCCAGACGGACATTTCGATGCATTCCTCACTTGTCGTCCGGCTCGTTCCCATGAGAAAGTCTCAGCCTATGCTTCCGACACCATAAAACCGCCACAGAAGAACGACTCTGACCAGCATCAGAGTCTCTGTGTGTGTGTATTGGAAAAGAGTGAATGTGTCTCTGTGAATGTGACTGTGTTATAAATACAGTGATGTCCTCTGTGATACTGTGGGAGCGCTACGGGAAGTGTAACGCTGATCAAGATTTAGCCGGAACCATGACAGTGCTTGTGTGCGTCTGTGCTTTCTTTTTGGAACGTGAGAACATTTTAGCGGGGTCGTTTGAGGGCTGCGGCTTGGTTTTTAGGTCCATTTTTAGTTTTGGGTTACTTCTCAAGCATTTATAGCCTCCTCTTGGCTACATCACGCTACCTTATTGACAGTGTTGGGGGTAACGAGTTACAAAGTAACGGATTACAGTAACGATATTACTATTATAGGTAACGAAGTAAAGTAACGCATTACACTCAAAATATTGGTAACTACACTACTTTACTAGACCTCAGTAACGCGCGTTCCTGCGTTACCCAAGACATTTTTACCAGTCCGAAAAGTTCTCTTTTAGTGGCGCGCGAGTCACACGACACTTCCTGCATGAACAATAGCAACAAGCTGCTAGCTAGCGCTGCTGAGCCTGGTCCCGCTACCTGCGGTGGTTTTCGGGGAGCTTGCGGAAGTTAACGGAGAGCTAGCGGAAGTTAGCAGGGAAGTGACGGAGCGCTAGCAGGAGCCCCAGCCGGCTACAGCGGGGAGCTAACGGGGACTCTGACCGAAGGTAGTAGCGGCTCGCAACCCGACGTTTACGGTAGATTGTTCATGCAGGAAGTGTCGTGTGACTCGCGCGATTATTATTATTGGAAATTATATTAATTAAAAATAATAAATTATTATTGAAAATTGAAAATAAAGTGATGAAAGGGCCATGATGTTTGTCCATGTATCTTTGCAGTTAATTTGGACATTTGCTTAAAAAAAATTAAAGTAAAATAACTAGTAGTGAAGTTACTTTTCAAATGCAGTAACTAGTAAAGTAATCTAGTTACAATTTTCAGAAGTAACTAGTAACGTGTAACTAGTTACTTTTTACTACCGCAACACTGCTTATTGATCTGTATCTGAGAGCTCTGTGCCTTTTGTGGGTCTTTTTAGTCTCAATGTGAGGAATGATAAATTGGGGATAACGGCGCAAACTTTCACACAGTCCTAAAAGCTACTCTTGGTTTTGCACTTGGTAGTAACAGAAGTAGTTGTCTGAAGAACTAGAAAAGGTGCACTCAGCAGAGTGACCCCGTCGAGACACTAAATGGCCGTCGTAAAAAATACTTCATGCAAACGCAAAAACAAGGGGGGATGTATGCATCTACGATTTGTGAGCAATGTAAAACAGGCAAACCGGGAACTCTGTGTTGCGGAATCAGTGGCTTCATCCGGCATATTTGTCTTTTTATCTGGGGTTGGGCTTGTTATGACTCTATTTGAAACCATGCGGAACTGAGTAACCTGAATTGGAGAAGGAAGTCTACTACACCTGCTTGTGTTTGATCTTTGCCCCTGTGAGGAAGTCCGGCAGTGACAGTTAGATGAAACGACTTAAAGACATAGTTCAACGTTTTTTGGAAATAAACATATCCTCGTTCTCTCTGACAGTTCGTTGAGAAAATCTGCATCAATAATATGTCTGAACATTAGGCTGGAGCTGCAATACGATTAGCTTAGCTTAGCATAAACAAAAGGGCCAACAGCTAGCCTGACCAAAAAGTCCAAAAATCCTCGACAAACTTCTCCAAAGCTTAGTAATTAACATGTTTAGTCTCACTTGTTTAATCTGTACACAAAGAGAAAAATAACAACGACAACTTGGGGTTTTTATGGGATGTTTTTGTGCTTTAAGTTTTTGCAAAGAACAGGCGCTAATCACTTCTAATGCTGGAGACGTAACACAGAAGTGATGGGCAAATAGAGAAACTGATGTTGCTCCCTGTAAAACCACTGATTCTTATTATGTATTTCTGTCTGTGCACAAACAAGATAAAACATGTTAATAAATGAGCTTTAGTGGTACTCATCTCATCTAATTTACGGGAATGAAGTGAAGTCCCAACATGTAGACCGATTTCTTTAAAAAGTGAGGCAATTGCTGATTAATTTCCCGTTTCTCCTGGGACATCGTCTAAGTTCCGGTTTGCATTGACATTTCCAAGCAAAAAGTCGTGGCAAATATGTGACATTCAGACAGACAATTATTCTATTTTTAATTGGGAAAATCCAACCAGAGAAATTGCTGAGAACTGATGCTGGCAGCTGACTGGGTCAACTGGGTTTACCAGATGGCCAGCTCTTCTACCATTGGCTCACCAGGCTCTCCAGTTGTGCTGCTGTTGGCAGTGATATCTATGGTTGGATAGGGCATGATACAGTAGCTGCCTGTCGGAGGGTGAGGAGAGGACAGCAGGAAGTGGGACGCTCAGCCAGGCAGAGATCCAGCAGCGTAGGTGCAGTACGTCAACGACCCGGCGTTCTAACCCTGACCCGTTTTGCCCTTTCTGTTTCACAGAATACACACATTTGACGCCCAGGAAATTCAGCTTTTTATCAAAGTAGAGACAACTGTTCAATACATGCAAAATCACAGACCATAAATGAGCTTTGTAGCGTTAACCTGAAAGTAATCCCCAACAGTATTGTTACAAAGAGTGTTTTGTCATTGTCAATTATACAAAAAAATTAAAAATAAGTACCAAAGAAGGGAAAGGTTTTGAAGTGGAGTCTGAGATCTCTCCATGCCACTTAATTGTAATTGTAAATTAGAGCTTTATAAAGACTTCTTAAGTTGGGAATCAAAGTTAAAGTTGAAATTCTCATTGAATTCCAACACGAACCAATAAATCAAATGCTCTGACATTTTATAGGAAATAAGATCTGGTGTCCTTGGGTATCGCAAGACTGTAAAAAAAAAAAAACGTCCAAGCAATGTTTGTCTACTTAACTCATCGCACTCTGCCTGTGCACTCAGTATGCTAGCTGCTAGCTTGACAGCTGTAAGTGCTAACAATAGAACATGTTGTTGTTTAAGTTGCATAATTACATTTTTGGGGGAGTGGCTTTGGAGGGAAGCCTGAAAGGACCATTTGTCACTTTCTTGCTAGATTTAGCAAGCTTTGGAGCTAGTGCTGCTAGCTACTTTCATTGGAAAAGAGTTGGCAAGACTGGGCAAGTCTAGCTTCTTTCTCAAGACTACCATCCCTATCTTTAACTCTTATTATGGACTATTTTTAGTTTAAGCCTGTAATATCTGTTTCTGTTCAGAATCAGAAACCGTTTTTTCTCAGAATCAGAAACCGTTTATTTGCCAGGAATGTTTACACAAACGAGAAATGTTTCTAGGCGGAAGGTGCATACACTATACAAGACAAACAAGAATCAACAATCAACGACAACAACAGTGCAATGGGTATTAAATCAAGTATAAGATAAAGTGCTCAGACAAACAGATAACGTTAATGTAAGTGTACGTTAAAGTGTACGTTGTTTGTTTGTTTCTGAGGACCTCTTCCAGGGTAACCTTGTGTCCTTATGGACTTGACCTCAGGATCGTTCCCCTGGAAGTCGTTAAAGATGAGTTGACAACTCAAACAACAGCTGAGACCCTGAGGCTCCCATCCAGTCACAACATGGTACGTCACAGCAAAGGTCCCACACACTGCGGACCGTCCGGGTTAACACGAAGGAAACACATGTGACGCCCTAACAGTGGTGTCAAGTTCTGGCGTGTGGACCAATGGGAGCTGAGGGAAAATTGCCCGGCCTCAAATGCACAGTAACCAGGTGACCAGTGTAAGTTTAGCCCGCTGTAAACAAACATTGCGTGTACAGTCAAAACATTTATAACAAAGACCTCAAAGCATGTGACGTCTGATTGGATATTCATCTTGGCAGACTATTTTATGATTGATTGATAGTAGTGCTCAATGTGACTGTGCCTTCCCCACTAGAAGCATCACGGCTCTCTCGCATGTGATCGCTGTTTAGTCCTTTCCTTTTGACGTCACGATACCTCCGGAATATATACCGTTGTGCATTGTGAAAGGGCACAACATTAAATTAGACAGGGAGATATTTGGAAATGATGTAGAACCTGTAGGTGCGAACATAAAGCTTGTTGCAGCTTGTCAACATCTTGAAGCTAATTTCAGGTTTTCAGGGTAGGTCAGTCCAACACTTCGATCCAAATTTAAACTATCAAAGCAACTCTTGGACACAATTCGATACAGACGTCCATGTGCCCGAGGTAAATAATCTCGCCCTGATTTCTCCTATTGGACATTGGTGGTTTTGAGTGAAATGTTTCAACAGCCATGGCAGTGATTTTGAACCATTAAGCTATAAAAACTAAAAACAGAGAGACTGAGAGCTGTTGAAGAAAGGTCGCCTCTCGCTAGTCACGTGACTCGTTTTTCACCCGCTAGTCACGTGATCCGTTTGTCACCCGCTAATCACGTGACTCGTTTTTCACCCGCTAGTCACGTGATCCGTTTGTCACCCGCTAATCACGTGACTCGTTTTTCACCCGCTAGTCACGTGATCTGTTTGTCACCCGCTAATCACATGACTCATTTGTCACCCGCTAGTCACATGACTTGTTTGTAACTCGCTAGTCACGTGACTTGTTTGTCACCCGCTAGTCACGTGACTCGTTTGTAACTTGCTAGTCACGTGACTCGTTTGTCACCCGCTAGTCACGTGACTCGTTTGTCACCCGCTAGTCACATGACTCGTTTGTAACTTGCTAGTCACATGACTCGTTTGTAACTTGCTAGTCACGTGACTCGTTTGTAACTTGCTAGTCACGTGACTTGTTTGTAACTCGCTAGTCACATGACTCGTTTGTCACCCGCTAATCACGTGACTCGTTTGTCACCCGCTAGTTACGTGACTCGTTTGTAACTTGCTAGTCACGTGACTCATTTGTAACTTGCTAGTCACATGACTTGTTTGTAACTCGCTAGTCACGTGACTCGTTTGTCACCCGCTAGTCACATGACTTGTTTGTAACTCGCTAGTCACGTGACTCGTTTGTCACCCGCTAGTCACATGACTCGTTTGTAACTTGCTAGTCACGTGACTCATTTGTAACTTGCTAGTCACGTGACTTGTTTGTCACCCGCTAATCACGTGACTCGTTTGTCACCCGCTAGTCACGTGACTCGTTTGTAACTTGCTAGTCACGTGACTCATTTGTAACTTGCTAGTCACATGACTTGTTTGTAACTCGCTAGTCACGTGACTCGTTTGTCACCCGCTAGTCACATGACTTGTTTGTAACTCGCTAGTCACGTGACTCGTTTGTCACCCGCTAGTCACATGACTCGTTTGTAACTTGCTAGTCACGTGACTCATTTGTAACTTGCTAGTCACGTGACTTGTTTGTAACTCGCTAGTCACGTGACTCGTTTGTCACCCGCTAGTCACATGACTCGTTTGTAACTTGCTAGTCACGTGACTCGTTTGTAACTTGCTAGTCACGTGACTTGTTTGTAACTCGCTAGTCATGTGACTCGTTTGTCACGCGCTAGTCACATGACTCGTTTGTAACTTGCTAGTCACATGACTCGTTTGTCACCCGCTAGTCACATGACTCGTTTGTCACCCGCTAGTCACGTGACTCGTTTGTCAAGTTGACGTCAGCTACGCTCTTTTCCAAATCAATCTAAGTGATTTTGTTGCCTGAACCTAAACTTCTTGTGAAGACAGAAGCCGTCCCTGAGACATCCAAAACTGACGCTAGCTGGGCACGTAGAGCGAAATAAGTATGTTTAAATATTAAGTTGCAGTCGTTTGTGTGCAGAAAAAGCAATAGAGGAAGTTGTTAAGAGTTAATAAAAACATGGTCTCACGCTGTACGGTCTTAGTCTTGACTAAGTGGGAGAATAAAATCAGCTTTTCATCTCCTGACCCGTCACAAGTAGAAGTAAAGCTGCCATATCTGTCTGCCAATCTGCCCTCAAGACAAGATAATCACAGACTCATCCTGACAGTTCTGTTTCTTTACGAATTTTATGCTTTGGGTAAAAACACAGAATGTTTTATGGCTGACTTATTCTGTGTAATCCTCCACCACGCCAACCTTTTTTACTATCACAACACGTCTTCAGCGGAAAAAACCTTGATTCTCAGATCAAATAGCCAACGGATTATTTGTTTAAATACTCCTATGTGAGAACATATTCCCCTGAAAACAAAGACCCGGCCCACGGCCATCCTCCTCGCCTTTCAAATTCCTGGAAGGTTTGGAGGACGTCTTACTTGGAAACACTGAGAGGTACCATGTGACCATACAACCCTCGACTCTCGCCAGACTCTGACTGGCATGCCACGACCACTCAGCCGGCATCACATGAGGACTGCACAGGTCAACAGGCGGGAGGTTTTTTTTCCACTGTGACGTCACGAAACGCTTGAGAAGGATCCATCGAGCGGGTCGTCTCTCTGACTTATGCTGTGCGTGCTGGGACCACGTGAGCCGACCTACCCCGCCTCTTTGCCGTTGATCCCCCAGGGCGGCGGCCGGTGGGGCGCTCGAGCCAACGTCCCAATGTGGGCACCGCCGCCCTTTAATCTGCAAAGGCACGTGGCACCCGGGGGTCACCGGCAACACCAAGCTGCTGCTGCGCCAAACGGCCTGGAAGAGAAGATAAAGACGCTGCGTGGGGGTCCTTCGGAAAACAAAAAGATTTCGATTCACACCCTCGTCCAAGCTCATTTGTCTTCTGCACTCAAAAAGTTTATTTTAAATCTCTTTTAATCATGTCATTCCACTACACCGGCTTTGTGGTGACAATTTACAAAACAAAGGTTTTTTTTTGTCTGCCAGGTTTCAGTTTTAATCTGTTTGTCAGTGTAGTTCACCTTATTTTTGGCGGTACTTTCCAAATAAACCACATTGGGGTTATGGCACACTAACAGGTGTGTTCTGCACGAGAGATCAGCTTAGTATTTTAATAAATGTATGTATTATTGTAACTGTACTACCAATATACACAAACCACTTTCAGCATCAGAAATTCCAATAACTTAGATAAAGTTGTCATCTATGAATTTTGGTTGTGCTTTTCTTCATCTTTGGATCTGGGATTGTTCCTTTAAATAAGATATCCGGCAGAGCCACCTACCAAGAAGCGGGTTCACTGAATTGGGTTGATAATTGCTAACTGAGTCCCAGAATTTGCCCAAATATGGAATATGGATCATTGTACAAAGACCTGTGCTGCGTGTTTGTCAGAAGTATTTTAAAACCCTTTGAATATATAAAGGTTCTTGTTGGCTCTTTTAAATAACCTCCAGCGAGTGTTCTGGATGGAACCATCCCACCATTAAAGGGTTCTCTCTCTGTGGAATATTTCACAGATGGTCTAGGCATATGTTGGGTTCTCGGTAGTACCTTCTGAAAGGTAAAGGTTCCACTAGGAACCAAAAGGTGTTGCCTACACTATTAATACAGCGCTAACTAGCTTGGCATTCTGGTGGGTTGCCATGAAGAAGTTCCAGCCAGAGACCTGGAAGAATCTTTCCTCGCCAACAAGGCGCTGACTGAGTCGTGGTTTGTTATAAGTGGGTGGCCGATGGCATCAGGGGGGTTAAGATGCGGCATGAAACTGAAGTGAGTCACCAAACCAACACTGGGTGGTGTGTTTTAGTGCGGCGGCCACGGCAGCTCCAGACGGGTGGGGTTACTGTAGGTCATTGTGTTGGAAGATATTTACAACCAGAGAACATACCGAGAAAGAAGCTGAAGGCGTGAGTCATTTAAGCCTCCAGCTGCTTATACTATAACTCAGACAACCACCTGATGTTCAACGAATAATTCTTCAGACACACCTCTTACTAATTGTGCAAGTATTCCAGTGTTGCATGATGGGGCAGAGGATGGTGTGACCAGAAATTTGAGTTTCTGTGATTCAGTTTCTCAGGTATGAAGTTCAAGTTTGCACCAACAAAGGTAAAGGCACACATTCCTGATTTATCACCGCTCAACCAGAGGAACACAAAGGGTTTACTGCGTGCTGAAAGATGGGTTTACTTTGGAATGATGAGTATTATGCAAAGTTATAACGCAAAGAGTAGAAGGGGAAAAGAATAAGCAGATTTCCTGCTAAGACAAGAGGCACTTCGGAGGCAAAATTGACAATGTAGAAATAGAAAACCCAGAAGACAAAAGGTTGAATGCCATTTTAAAAGTTGTCCTCATTGGTTCATCAAGGAGTTTAGAGGCCGGAACATGTTCCTCAGGTCGAATGAGCTTTTGAGATGTAAAGATTGATCAGATTTACGTCACGTCGGTTTAAAAAAAGAAGTGCTGCTGGTGTGCAGGTGATGAAATGGTGGCGGTGTCGGGTTTGCAAACTAGTCTCTTGCATATTGCAGAGAAAACTCCTACGGGGTTTCTCGTGTGACCGAGCATGTTGGCAAGTAAGTCGTTGGCTTAGTGAAGTGTCAAAACGGACAGGAAAGTGGCCAATGAACACCTTTGATGGGTTAAAATGTAGAGAATACTTTCTCCACTGGGATTAATAAAGCACTGTAAAGAAATAGACAAGCAAAGGCAACAGTTTTCTACAAATAACAGGTAAATTTATTGTTTTTCAAAAAAGTTATTTACATTATATACATAAACACACCCCGGAAATAAGCCACAAACAGTAACACTATACACAAAGCCTCAAAAAAGGTCGTGTGCAATGAGATCTGTCAGTTAAACAGTGTATCAGTAATCTCTCAGCAGAAAGGCACACTTCTGGGTCACAGACAAACACATAAAACACCATACAGTACATGCACACAAATACTGCATCTAGGAGAAATGCATTCAACATATGCTTCATTATGGGATGTGCTCAGATAAATAACGTTGGTCTTGCAGTGCTTGCATTTTCCTCATAAATAAAACTTATTTTAAAATGTACAGTACAGCGACTACAACTGCTGGCGCATGTCCACTGGCACTAATCTGTATTCTACGTCACTAGTCCACACAAGGAACGTTCTGCTGCTCCTCCTTCGGGTCGTCTTAACACATTTCACGACAGGCCCCTCCCTCGCTTTACAGCCTCGCACAGCGTTTTATTTCTCGACTCCAGAAACCAAAAATAAAAACCTTCCAGGTGCATTTTCGGAGTCCAGTTTGAGCCCCTCTCACCGTGCGCTGCTCAATCTTCCTTCCTCCTACGAAAAAAAAAGTGCTCACATAAAAAAAAAAGGGAAAGCGCAGGTGCCTCTCCCTGATCCACGTTGGGTCCCCCATGGTGATGGTGCATTGGTTGTTGGAAGCAGACAGTTGTTACATGGCCAGCCTGTCAATGAAAAACAGGTTTCATTTAGTCGGACTAATCGCACACATCTTCTACCTTAAGTTACACAACGTTCATACACATTTCCATGACCAAACATTGTGAAATCTCTGTGTTTATAGTGAGTAAATGTAGTATTTAAACTAACAATGAGAATATAAAGCATACAGTAAACCTTAAGACACGAATGAGACAATAGTTTGATTAAAAGAATAAACATTCATATAGATTCCTGCTTATATTTTGAGCGTCTTTCTTTTAAAAGCATGTTAATTATTTTTTTAAACTCGCCGTAAATGAATATAAAAAGAATTCCATGACTTTTCCAAAACTTTTGGGATTTACATTCTCCCCCCCCCCCCAAGGACTTTTCCAGACCTGGAAATAACCATTTAAAAAGTCAAGAGTCCAGAGTGTTTCGTACCGTTTTCTTGGCTTCACTTCCCAGCCGTCACGACATTTCGTGAACGTTATGGAGTCCCCAGGGGAAATTTCAGTTGTTGAAGGATCTTGGGCGCAGAACGTAAACCTGTGATGATGTCAAAGAAGAAAAAAAAAAAACACATCTCCGTTAACATTTGTCAAGGAAAAATTATTCCTGGTGTCTAGACAGCGGCTCCTCAACCCTCTACTTACTTCTTCTGCGTTTCCCCAGCTTTCACGCGAATCCTCCGGATGGCCAGCACGGGTTTGGTCGGCTTGGCGTTCCAGGCGTAGATGGACTGCTTGAAGCTCTTCCACACAGAGTACAAGGACTCGCTCTCTCCTTCCCAGCTCAGACGGATCTTCAGCAGGTCGCCAATATCCTTCTCAGTGAACACCAAGAAGGTGTTGGTCAGGTTCAGACCGATGGTCTCATCGTGGCTGCACACAAAGGTCAAGCAAACATTTAAATTAGGCTTTGAAGGGTCGAGCGCAGACAGAAGCTCAATCTGCAATGCCTCGCCAACTTATTGCCGCGTCATGCTTTTACGTAGAGGGTTGTGACAAAGACTTCTATGGGACTAACTGAAGGGGGATGGAGCTCCTCCTCCAGTGACAGCTTGCTGTCCATCACATTACTGGCACTGTGAAAAGGTCAGTCCAAACTAAGTTCCAGGTCCAAATTTATATCACAGGCAGTCCGCGTGCTTCTAAATATCTCAGCCACTGTAAGCTGCACATATAAGGGAACAGTAGACAAGCACTTGTGGTTTTAAAAAAGGAATTTTAACTTACACGTCGACAAAGATGTTTGCTGTGTCGTTATGGGCTCCGTACAACTTGACGTGGAAGGTGGGATCTGCGTTGTCCGCCTGTTTCCTGTTGAACACGTGCATCTTCATCTGGTAGTGGTAGCCTGAGAGAAGAAGAACAAAGAGTTAATGTTTGATGGGGGTAATCGCGTACAGTAGTAGTTCACACCGGCCATGTGCAGAGGCTGAAAGATAAAGAAACTATGCGATTGCGTCACTCGAGGAAGTAAACACTGTAGATAAGCCTCACCTCCGAAGGGCATGTCGGCACGCGTCTTCAGGTACATCTTAGTGTTGCGCCTCTTGCGCATCTTGCGGGTGTTGTAGCCGATGTTGTTGCAGCGGTTCTTGCGGCAGCTGAGGCAGATGCCCTTCTTGAAGCGGTCGGGCCCGGTGCACTGGTAGGCGAAGCTCATGTGGTCCTTGCTCATCAGGGAGTCGACGAACAGGTGCACGGCGCGCTCGTGCTCGCACTTCATCACCTCCATGAAATCTAGAGGAGAGAAGGCAGATTAGCCGGGGGATGCAGTTAAAAGATGACACTGAAACAGGATGAGCCGTATAAACATCCTGGTTTAACTGGTCCCTCTCGTTGTGGACAGCTGGGGTCCTCAAACAAACGGTTCGCTTCTTAAGCACTTACTTCCAGCCACTGCCAACACGTCTCCCAGCGCACATCCGGGCTGCACGTCTCCGCCGTTGGGGTAGATGTCAATGTCTCCGATCGGCTGCTGGATCCCGATGCTCACGCCCAGAGCCTCGCGAGTATACGTGTGCAGAACGTCCACGAAGTCGGCGTCGTCGGGGGAGAGGCGCTTCCGCTCCTCCGCGCCCTCGAACATCGGTCCGGCTGGGTCTAGGCCTGTCAAGGACACACAATAAAAAGCAGGACAATGAGGCGACGTCGAAGAGTTTTTTTTTGCAGATTCATGCTGCTCAAAAAGAAAAGAAAAGAAAGACAAACGTACCAGTGATTCTGCCGATGGTCCCGCGCACGAACATCCCAGCGTAGCCCGCTACGTGGGCGCCTAAACTGTAGCCGATCAGGTGCACCTTCTCCAGAGGCAGCTGCTGCTCGTCCTGTTGGGGAGGGAAACGTTTAATGAATAAATAAATACAAGTTGCGACTCTCATCAGCAGCTGCCTCCGTGAACACTGAACAACTCCTGGATTTCAGCCAGTGCGAGCGGCCGTGCCTGCAGCTGAGCCAAGCTCAAGTTAACCCGGACAGAGACGACTGGCGGTCGCTTTTCATGCAACAGCGCCTCCACCATCTGTCTAGTTTGTCTCAGTGAAATACTCTTTGTTCATGTCTACAACCCAGTGGCAGGGTGCCTGAGTCGCCGCTCAATTATGTGACAGTGCTCCTGAAACCGGAGGAAAGAAATGTTGCCTTTGAAGGTACCAAAGAGACGCCGAATACTAAATGTGATGACAACAGCTTGATTTCATTCTTGGTATATCGTCTCAGGGCGTCTACAGCTGACATTAAGTTAGCATGGATGTTTAGCATAACATGTCACCTCCTCAAACACGTTTTGGCAGTTCAGTCACGCTCAGAGTGGGTCGTGTGATCCCTTGAATCGCTCAGCAGGGAAAACAGGGGGGGGGGGGGGGCAGCTTTTATGGATTTGCAGGTGTTCGGCTGCTCTTCTGGCACAGAGCGTTGCAGACTTGGCTGCCTCAGGTGACGCACTACACCAAAAGTAATACATCATAATAACAGGGTTCATACACCTTTTGACCAATGATCTCCATGACCAAACATTGTGAAATCTTCTACATGAAAAGGTGGGAAGATGTATTATTTAAACTAACAATGAGACGCGTATGCCTGCTTATATTTTGAGCACCTTTCTTTTTTCCCCCAGGCATGGAAATAACCATTTTAAAATGCCATGACCGTACGAACCCTGTAATAAGAAACAGGCACGCCAAGAGGATTTACGAGACCCTGCACACTAAGAGACACCTTCATGAGAGCGAGCTACACACCTGGAGCCAGTTGATCATGCCGGCGATGTCGAGGCCGACGTCGTGCGTGTGGTTGACGGCGTCCGGGTACAGCTGCTGAGCCATCGCTATCCAATCCACCACCACCACGTTGGCCTCGCTCTCGCGCTGCATCAACGCAGACACCAGCTTGTGCATCCAGCTCTCGAACATCCCACTCATCTGAGGGAAGACAAGAGTCAGTCAGCGTTCACAGGTAAGCTGTGAGAGGGGAAGTGCAAGAAGAGTTCCTCTGGTACGAACCGTCCAGCCGTGGATGATGAAGATGGTCTTGGCTGTGGCGTTGAAGCCACACTCCTCCAGACACTCCTTCTTGCCGGCCTGCAGGTAGCAGCCCTCCTGCTCCAGATCTAAACTCTTCCTCATGTTGTACCGGACGCCGTGCAGGGCCACGACGTCTGTTGGAGGTTCATCCGATCCACCGACTGCACCTGAGGGGGATTTAAGGATGTTATACTGCATGTGGAGGAGGGTCAGGTATACTGCCTTTATGATGCATGCAATATATGAAGGAAAAAACACAACATGGGGTTTACAGTTCAACACCATTTAAATGGCTGCTGTTGAACTGTAAACCCCATAATGTGTGTTTTTTTTTTATGTGGGTCGAGAGCCAAGGCACTTGCTTTGTACATGCGGCACAATAACGCAGCTGGCGCAAGTCGAACCTCAGCGCCGCTCATTCTTTATCTCACACACACACACACACACACACACACACACACACAAACACACAAACACACAAACACACAGCTGCAGCCAGCTCGTGTAATTACATCCGACTTCAACGCGCAGCCTCGAGGTGGAAACGGCTCAATTGATGCGCGGGACTGCTGCGAGACGCCGGTGGTGCGCAATGCGCAGCGGGGGGGTGCCGACAGACAGTCCAACGTGTTGGCAATGGAGCCCGAAATGTTGGGCTTGATTGGGTCAATTAATTAATATAAATTAACTCGACACACGTTTGCTAATGGGGCCACACAATGAGAAAACCGGGACCGCCGGTGCGCGGTAAAACGTGGATTCAGCGGAACGTCGCCCCGTAGAGACGTGGCGCGCGTGTGTGTGTGTGTCCGTGTGCGTGTGTGCCGCATTTTGCGTCAAGACTCCTGTGGCTCCCAAAAAAGGACACGTCGCAAGTCTTGTGGCATAAATCCATCCCGGTTCTTCTGGCGCACTCTGCCCGCCACTCTTATTGAGTGATATTCCCCAAATAGCCTAAAATAAATATTTATATATAAATTTAGATTACTCGAGCGGGGATGGTTGGTTTAAAAGAAAGTAGTGCGGTTCCTCCTCCTTGCCTCTCTCCATTCATACCGTTCCCACGAGCGCATGTCAGCCCTACTTGCTCCACACCTGGTGTTTAGGAGTCTGACACTTCCGTTCGAGCAAAGAAATAATAAAAAGCAAAATCAATAGAAATGAATGAACAATGGATTGGGGGGGGGGGGGCTCACCTTCGAGAGCGGCTGCGGGAGAGAAGAGCGCGGCGGCACACTGGAGGAAAATCCACAGCAAAAGGGCTTCGTGACTCATTTCTCAGCCAACAGGCGAGTGTGGAGGAATTGAACGCGTCCTGTGCGTTGTTGCGGGAGTGGCGCGCGGGGTTTAGGTCCTGCGGTGGAGCGAGAGCGAGGAGCCGAGGGGTGCGCGTCCGTGGAAGCGCCGCGCGAGAATAGTGTAAACTTGCTTGCGAGTGTCTCATTAGAGTTTTAAATAGTTTCCCCCTTCCCAGTCAGCTGATCATCGGCTGATCTATCGCGCTCCTCATTGGTCAAGCCCCCGTTTGTTTACGTTAAGGGGCGTGGCAAAGCTGAATGAAGTCGTAGTAGGCTTCTCACGCTGCGCGTGCTCTGGAAACCCTGGTGGGGCGTGACGCGCGCCTCGTTAGAGAGAGAGAGAGAGAGAGAGAGAGAGAGAGAGAGAGAGAGAGAGAGAGAGAACGGGTCCAGTGACTTATGTTGCTAGCAGCCAATGAGCTCTCACTCTAGTTCTTTATTTTTATTATTATTATGAACAGCAACAATATCTGACGTGAGAAACCCACTGACCCTTCTGAGGATTGATGGGGAAATTTAAAGGCTCCGACCCATGTGTGTGTGTGTGTGTGTGTGTGTGTACGTGTGTGCGTGTGAGTGTGTGTGCGTGTGTATGTTTGTGTTTGTTTGTGTGTATGAATGTGTGTATCTATGTGTGTTTGTGTGAGTCTGTGTGTGTGTTTGTGTGTGTGTTTGTGTGAGTTTGTGTGTGTGCGTGTGTATGTGTGTGTTTGTTTGTGTGTATGTATGTGTGTTTGTGTGAGTGTGTGTGCGTGTGTATGTGTGTGTTTGTTTGTGTGTATGTATGTGTGTGTGTGCGTGCATGTGAGTTTGTGTGTATGTATGTATGTGTGTGTGCGTGTTTGTATATGTGTGTGTGTTTGTGTGTACGTGTTAGTGTGTGTGCGTGTGCATGTGTGTGTATGTGTGTGTATGTTAGTGTGTGTATGTGTGTGTATGTGTGTTTGTGTGGGTCTGTGTGTGTGTGCGTGTGTGTGTATGTTTGTGTATGTATGTTGTGTGCGTGTTTGTATATGTGTGTGTTTGTGTGCGTGTGTATGTGTGTTTGTGCGCGTGTGTATGTGTGTTTGTGTTGTATATGTTTGTATGTTAGTATGTGTTTGTGTATATGCTATTGTGTGTGTGTTAGTGTATATGTGTGTGCATGTGTGTGTGTTAGTGTGTGTATATTTATGTGTATGTATGTGTGCATATGTGTATGTATGTGTGTACATGTGTGCATATGTGTGTGTGAGTGTGTGTGTGTGTGTGTGGTTGGCGTGCTGCCAGACCATCAGCTTAGCTTCACCGACCGGCTTCAATTGATGAGGCGAAGAATGGGCGCACTCACTCACGCAGGCTCTCGCCACAAGAACGTCACAATAACGCCTCTGTTGTGTGTTCATGTACATCAGCACCCGCTTCCCTTTCCCTGGAAGAGCCGGGGGGGCGGGGGGGGCGGGAGGGGGGCACCTGCCATCGCGGTGAGGTGTGTTTCCCTCGCGCTCTTCATCACTTACCTACACACCTCTAGACTGCTGTTCCATACA
This sequence comes from Taurulus bubalis, assembly GCF_910589615.1. Lineage (NCBI taxonomy): Eukaryota > Metazoa > Chordata > Actinopteri > Perciformes > Cottidae > Taurulus > Taurulus bubalis. The sequence goes on along the minus strand of NC_136596.1, from coordinate 3,493,940 downwards.
TGTCTCTTGCTTTTTGATACATTAGTATGAACACATTCTTAATTTTGCAATGCAACATCCAACATTGTCACATGTAACTCTCATACTGCCTGGGGTGCACACAGGGTGCCGTGCACACAGGGTGCCGTGCACACAGGGTGCCGTGCACACGGGGTGCAGTGCACACAGGGTGCAGTGCACACAGGGTGCAGATGGTGGTTCATGTTATGTACAATGTTTACTATCACGCTCATATTGTCTGGACTGAGAGGAACAAATGAGTCGTATATGTGACATGTGCGTGTGTGTTGGACGTGTGTGTGTGTGTGTGTGTGTGTGTGTGTGTGTGTGTTGAACGTGTGCGCCGACACAATGCCGGTCCCTTAAATCAGACCTCTCACCAGCTTCACCGTGACTTGGCAAGAAATTATAGAACGTTTTCAGAAAACCAGCATAAGAAGGAAGGAGGGTGAGGCTGCAGAGTCCAAAATATCTCGTCCTATTTTTACCCCGTGCATGTATTAATATCCACACTGCATGTTTTCTTGTTTTCTTTTCAAGCAGAGCAGATACACACACACACACACACACACACACACACACACACACACACACTCTCACACTCTCACACACACACAGAGCAGATGGTGAATCTCCAGAGGGCACTGGAGTTCAAGAGAGGAGCTGATGACATGCAGCGGCATGCAGAAAGAATATGACATGTACTGTACCTGGTACACGAGCACACACACACACAAACATACACACACACACACACACACACACACACACACACACACACATACCCAAAAACACACACATTATCATACACACACATACACACACACAACATACATAAACAAACACATACACACACATATACATGCTCACACAAATACACACACACACTCACTCACTCACGGACACATACACTCACTCACTCACACACACACACACACACACACACACACACACGACTCCAACTACCTATAAACTTCTCATTTAAATAATGAGAAGGGGGGGGGGGGGGGGGGGGGGGTAGAGAGAGAGAGAGAGAGAGAGAGAGAGAGAGAGAGAGTGTCCCTTCACCATGTCCATCAAGTGTGACCTGTTCCCAAACCTTCACCTGTAAGGTGTGTGTGCCATGAAGCCAGACCAAGGTTTAACCTTTTTACAGCTATTCTGTATTTGTGTGTATACCTTACATTATGTTTTCTCCCTTTAAAAAAAAAAAGACCTGTATCTAACATTCCTTTTGATTAATTATTATTCGAATGCCAGTAAGAAAAATCAAGGAGTTTTTGCTCAACGTTTAGGTGATTTAAGTTAAACACATGACATGTAGGTACAGCTATTATATAGTCGGTATACTCTGAGTGTGACATGATATTCAGGAAGACTATATTTGTCTTATGAGCTATGTTTGATCTCAATTCTATATATTTTCATTTTATTTCAATGCTGCCTCCCAGTCAGTCCCCTACAGAACACATCGTCTCTTTTACAGAAATGGAGCATCAATTAACAGGAGTTCACATCTAAATACCTGTTCAGAGGGATGGAAAAGGAACTTTTAATGAATACAATTGTCCTGGTTTTGAAGGGACCCGCTTCAAGGTCCCCGGGGGGGTCACCTTCCAGCCTCTTCCACAAGTCTTTTCATCTGTTTTTATTCATTTATTTATTTGTTTTACTGTGTTTTATTGCACCATCTTTTAAATGTGTATTTTATGATGTTTTCTTAACTGTTCTAAAGTTTTTTGGCCCCTGTTATGGCCAATTTGGTTTAATCTATGTGTCTCTCGACTCCTGTACAGCATTTTGTGACCGTTGTCTGTAATAAGTTCATTATAATAAATACATAAATAAATAAATAAACTTACGTCTCAGCGCCAAAGCTGAGACAACAGCGCCCCCTTGTGGTCGGTGGGAGCAGCGCACCGAACAGTGACACAGCAGGAGGAGGCGGCGGCGGAGGGGGGGCGGTGATCCAGACCGGATCCTTCATGAGGGAAGAGGCCAGGGACAGCCAACCAACCCCGGCTTCTCTTCTCTAATATTATTCTGAATTTGCGAGCCAGGGAGCCCGAGCCAGCGGCTGCGCTAGTATCCGTAGGATGTCCCGTCATGAAGGTAAGAACACACGGCGGCGCGAGCAAGCCGGGATTTGTGCTAAAAAAAGAAACCGTTGACAGAGTGCTAGCTAGTTAGCTAGCCGACAACGTCTTGTTTTGAAGCCCATCCTAGCTAACGGTCGCTGCTGGTAGCAGCAAGGTTGAGGTGTAATTTAGTGTTGGGCGCAGTATGGCGGACACAACAACAACACAACAATGTGTGTGTCAAAAACAACGGACCGTGCGGTTGACATGTATGTTTTAGGGAACGTGACGTTACACCAACCGGCGTTACGGTGACCAAAACAACGGTGTGACATGTAAGCGGAAGAAGCTAGTTAGCTAGGTGTGCTAGCTAGCTCGCAAGCTAGCCCGCAAGCTAGCTGGTGATGGTTATGTGAGTGAACGTTGAGGAGCCGGGGAGCGAGGGGGAGTGCCGCGGAGAGGAAACACATGAGAGCGGCCAATCCTAGCTTGTTCTAGCCTCCTTCAGAATGGAAGTTGGCCTTTTTTATTTATTTTAGATTCCACTTTTCGCAAGCTAACATTTAGCGAAGCGACACTAGACCCCCGTCCTTGTGGCGACTCAACCTTAACGGTTTGCTGTTGGTGTCACGTGAACGTTAGCTAGTGAGCTTCACCGGCCGGTGGGAAAAGAAAGAAGTTTAGCTCGTTAGGCGACGTCTCCCCGCCGCTTGTCTTTACGTGTGGGTCAACGGGAGCTGCCTCATTCGTTGGATAGTTAACGTGCAGAGAAGGTTAGTCGGGCCCGAGCGGCCTTTACTCTCTCCGTGTCCCGTGTTGTCAACTTCGCCGACATATTAATGCCGGAGGTGAAACGCGGTTATCGTCTGTGGGCCGGTAACGTTAGCGGGACCTGAGGCTGTGAATGGAGGCGTGAGGGACTGGAGACAGCCCGGTGTCATACAATACACCGGGACCTGCACGACTGTCCGAGTCAATCAAGACCGTCTGGTTTACCCCACGTGACACACACTCACACACAGACTGCTTTCTGAATGAGCTGTCTGGTGTGAGAGTAGTTTTATTAACAGGTTAATGGAGCAGGCGTTAGAGGATTGCAACATGTTGGAGTCCATGATGCAATAATACACACCGCCTTACCCTGTGAGTTTCTACTCCATGGTTATTTATTTCTAGGCTGTGGACGCTAAAGGCACTTGATTTAAATACAAGTTTGAATGAAGCCTTCTTTTTTGTGTTACAGACGTGCACCACTTCAGTTTAGTTTGTATAGCCCAAATTTACAAATTTGCCTCGGAGGGCTTTAGCATCTGTACACATGGAAACTAGGGGCGAGGAAGCATAAAGCCTCCCGGGATGAAGTAGAGTTAGTAATGTGCATTGAAGAGACATGAATTCATCCCGAAGAGGAGAGAGAGTCAACACACCTCACCTGTGTCCTTCACCACCGTGACGATAAAACCACAACTGTAACACTTGTCATATAGAATATTATGCGAGCACAACACTACAATAAGAGTTATCTCACGGCCCTCAATTAAATTCCTAACATCACCGTACGGATGCGGTATTTATCGTGGGACTATCTTATTGGATTGCGTGTTCTGTCGACCGCAGTCATAATGCCCTTTTTTTGCAAGCGCGTAGTTACTATTCTGTTAGAATTATACTGCATAAGACTTCATTAGGTATGTTTTTGACTTGAGTAAAAATGTGCAGCGTGTATTCATTGTAAATCATTCATTGATTATAAGAAACGCATCTCCAGATTAGTTTTGATGCGACTTGGTGATGGACATCCCAGTTAAACCATCTAATGCAATGCCTAATAATAACAGAGAATACGTAGTAAATATCTTATATGAGCGACATGTGTTTGACAAAAATAATCCTTCAAATATGAAATGATAAAACACTGTATTTACACGTTTGTTATGTGCTGTGTTGATCAACACAAACAAAGTCTACAATGTGTAACTTGTCTTTTCTCTCCCCCTTCAGGCGTGAGCTGCGACGCGTGTTTGAAAGGCAACTTCAGAGGACGACGGTACAAATGTTTAATCTGCTACGACTACGACCTGTGCGCGTCGTGCTACGAGAGCGGCGCGACCACGACCAGACACACCACAGAGCACCCCATGCAGTGCATATTAACCCGAGTTGACTTTGGTGAGTGGAGTCGACGTTCGCATCAGGCCGATCATGAGCAGGGGGAACGCCGAAATATGGAAAGTGTGAATGTTAGCCCACATGAGCTGTCTGTCAGTCAGTGTTGTGATATGTGTCGCTGTGATTCATGCTGTTTGGTAACGCTTCACCTCGAGGGTGATGTTGACGATGCACTGGCAACCGGGCAAGAAAATACGGATGTTGAACATAAACAGAAAGCATCTGTGCAGTTCAGAGATAAACCCGCGACCCGGACCGACCGCATCTATGAACTGACATTGAGACGATGAACCACTTTGAGAATCAGAGTGCTTCTGAGTCAGATGTTATCGTACGCCGGGTATCAACAATGAGCTATCGAAAATAATAAGTGCCACTTTACCTGCATCTAGCGGCGGTGTGTGTGCGCGTGGTACGATGGGTGCTGGACCAGTTACAAGACTGTCGTGGCAGAGTATGCCAACAACAACAACAAAAGGAGAATGAATAGCTTCACTTGCAACCAATCTGGGGGTTTTATACAGTGATTCACAAATGATCAAGAAGAGATGTTCTTGCCGTGTCATCATAAGGATCAACTTCTGATACTGGCAGTTTTTGGAAACCACCCTTCAGTGGCTTTAATAAGTTAAACTGGTACATTGTACGCCGGCTAGGCTGCTCCCCGATGGCAAAGCAGTGATTGATGTGACCCAAACCGCTTGAGGAGTTTTTGGGGAAGTTATTAGGCTGCTTTATCTCTCCATGAATAACCGTTTGTTGTGGCAGCAATGGGGATTGAGGTAAACTGTAGTTAACGATTTAATAATTGGTGGCTTTGATATTACTCTAGTATCATCTAGTAAACTTATAGTTTTGATTGAATGGACCGTTTCTTTTGCTGTTGGACGACTTTGGCTATTATTTCATAAATTGGCGGCGTGAAACGTGTTGATGTTAATCGTTTCACACGTTGGGAATTCTGTTATACTATCTGTTGGAAAGAAAAAAAAAGAAACTGCTGTTGAAAACACTGTTGTGTTGGAAGCTACAATCAGCTCTTACTGTAGACCGGCGAGGAAAAGTGTTGAACAATCTGCTTTCTTTAAAGCTGCACTATCAGTGTTTTCATATTGACTATGTGTAATGTGAAAGAGCTCACTGGACCACATGGAATTATTACCAAACCCTGCCTTTTTTTTTGCAGCTTTTTAAACGTTTAACTTGTGGTTCAGTTTTCCCGTCGTCACCCAAGTTGCTCACAGCGGATAAACACACAGTTCCTGACCGGCCCAAACACCAAATTGCAGCCGGACATAGTTGGCGAACAGAACGGAGCGTTCGTCAACAAAAGAACCGGACGCGTCCCTTGGTGGAGTTTAAAACCCGAGCTGGCAGGAAAAGTGAATTTCATCTATAAAGTGAACACGAACGCTACTTCAAATGAAAGCTTGTTTGCTCTGTTGAATGTTTGTTGGATGTGTAAATAGGCAGCTGTTGGCTCACACGTTCACCATAACAACTTTATCAGGTGATTATAATATATCAGTGTTGTGTTAACAGCTAGTTCAAACAAGAGTGGGCTTGGATGTGTTTTATTATGAACAGTTGTGTCTGAATTCAACCCACTTGTCAATTCATCTTGTCCAAATTGGCTTCGACGTGACTTTGTGTTTGTTTTACATCCTGGTTAAAATACGGCTTCTCAATCTTAAACATTTCTGCCACTGACGATTGTCGTCCATCTGTGGTCCTGCGTGGGAGAAACGGTGAAATCGCAGCACCCGAAATGGACCCTTTTTAGATTTACAGCCCAATCATTGACGCGCCGAATGTCCATCTTGATCCCCCCCCTCCTGCAGACCTGTACTACGGCGGAGAGGCGTTCTCCGTGGAGCAGCCCCAGGCCTTCACATGTCCCTACTGTGGCAGGATGGGCTACACGGAGGTCTCCCTGCAGGAGCACGTGGCTGCAGAGCACACAGAGACCTCCACGGAAGTGGTAAGTTGGTGCCGTCGCCACACACACACAGAGAGAGACACACACACTTCTACGAAACCTTCACTGGACGTTTGCATGGATCTAAAGACCTGGAGACTTTTACACACCTCCCAGAATGTTTTTTTTTTATTCAGTAAATCAAATCTGTTTCTGAGAATGATCCTCACATTTAGGGGACACTGCAGGTTTTTATTTTCATTTTTAAGTATGCTGTTGAACGTTTACATCTTAATCGTCGCAGTTCAAGCCGAGTTGTGACGTCAGCAAGATGTCAGCAACTCTATTTATAGACGCCCAGCGCTTCTCTTCTGATGGCAGAAGAGCGCTGGTTTGAACTCCTGAGAAAGAACCGAAGCCCATGTGACGCACGCTGAACATTACTACTTTTCTTTAAAATAGATTTTGATTAGTCAAGGTTTATTAAGTTACCACAGGGAGACTACGAGTTTTTTAGTTTGGTAACTTTATTTACATTTTTTAAATATCCAAACCCTGTAGCAAGTCTGCACTCAAACACACTTTTTGCAGAAATATAGTAAAATGCCCGACTATCCGTGGTTTAGGTTTATCTCTGCTGCGTTCAGCTGAAACATTTGACCCATCCAAGGAGGCCAAGGACCGGCACCGGGCTGCAGAGGCAATACATGGAAAACCTGAATAATAAACATAACATTACAGCCTATTTGTGCGGTAATTGCATTGAAAAATCGTTCCTCTCCACGACACGCAAACCACCGATTTGCCTTTTTTTTAACATTCAAATTTTCCATTGAGCCTTTTGAATGAAGCTCTGAATGTCCAGGTGCAAGCGTCCCTGTGTGTGTGTGTGTGTGTGTGTGTGTGTGTGTGTGTGTGTGTGTGTGTGTGTGTGTGGGTAGAGTGCATGTAGTTTAAAAAGACCAACAAATATGAATGGAAGCAACACATGTGAGTGTGTTTGCTCTCAAACAGAAAATGCTGTACAGACTTTATCATTATTACAGATTTATAATAACAATTAACATGTCAATGATTGTCTTTTTTTGGAGATATATATATATATAAAAAAAAAAGGATGCTTGGCAAATAATTCACCTGCTAGTTTTGACTAAGTCAATACTGGAAGTTAGCGAGGCAAATTTAGATTTTAACCATCTTCTCATAGGTCAATATTGCATATGTACAGCAGATATTTGCCGATCTCAGTGTTAGTTCAACAGGACTGGCAATTGTTGACAGTGCGGTGAAGTGTGCCCATATTAACTCTCTCCCTCTCTCCTCGTCCTCCAGATCTGCCCCATATGTGCAGCGCTGCCAGGCGGCGACCCCAATCATGTGACGGATGACTTTGCTGCTCATCTCACACTTGAACACAGAGCACCCAGAGACCTGATATCCTTTTCAAGTAGTCATCCCCTCAGACTTCACCATAACCGGGCCGCCATATCGACTGTTTAAGAAACGGCAAGTTTAGCTTCCGTGTCAGTCAGGTATGTTGCGGCGAGCGGATATCTCGAGTGTGTGTGTGTGTGTGTGTGTGTGGCTTCACTCCGGTTGATCAGGTTGCCACCGGGTTCGATGCAAAGAGGATGAAAGTCAAGAGTTGAGGCCACCAAGTGCGCTCATCTTTTTCTCCTCTTTTGAGAGCGTCTCTCCCAAAAACAAAGGGAAGAAAGCCATGAGAAGTAGTGTTGTGTTTTGCTGCTGTGTGAGACTGGACTAATCCAATCTGGATCGATATTTACGGGGCGCTTGCCCGGCTAGGTGCATCGGACAGCCAGGATTGGAATCGGCATCTTATTCAATCATGTTGCCTTTCCAAAATGCAAACAGTTGTTGTTTTTTTAGATTAAAAATGTCTGAGTTGTCTCCGTACAGCAGCTCCAGGAGCGCCACAGAAAGAAGGATGACATTACATGGCAGCATCTGTGCTTTTGCCCGGCAGGAAGCAGCTGAAACACTCTGTGTGAGTTGCATTCTGGGAGGATCTATTTACGGACCGCTTTTGAATTCGTTCTGTTGACAAAACCAAAGATGCAAAAGTGTCGTTGAATGAAACTGAGGGGTGCGCGGGAGTACCACGACCAAAACGATTGATCGATAGATATGTTCGACAGTTTTATTCATTATTTTAAATAAACGTTTGCTGATTCCAAATGAGAATCATTTAAAAAATGTATATCTTTTGGTCGGCCATACAAAACGAGCCGGTTGCATAATCAGCTCGCGCTCTGAGAACTAATGATGGGGCGTTTAGTGTCGTCGGTTGCGCTCTCGGTTCAGTTCCTTGACGACGAGCTCCACGATGAGTCCAGTGGGGTGCGGCACGTGAGGAGGATGTTCCACCCCGGCCGTGGGCTGGGGGGGCCGCGGGCCCGCAGGTCCAACATGCACTTCACCAGCAGCACCACAGGGGGGCTCTCCACCAGCCAGAGCTCCTCGCAGAGCTCCAACTACAGCAGAGAGGCCATGGACCCCATAGCAGGTCAGTGACACACACACACACACACACACACACACACACACACACACAGTAGACCCATGTGGACACAGCTGCAGAACCTGATGTAGGTCAGACGGCACAGTCGGGTAGAAAACAATTAAATTCAGTGTCACCCTGCTACAACAGCAGGAGGTCCCCCCATATACACACACACACACAGACACACACACACACACACACATAACACACACATATAACACGCTCAGTACTAAATCAAGTCAGGAAACAAATCGCTTCTCACACATACGGGTAGGTTCCCTGCAGCAGTCTGGGTAGTCGGCCCCCGCTGAGCCATAATGAGGGTCCCTGTTCCCTCCTCGCTAATGAACCACTATACCTGCTGGGCCGTTGACCCGGCTGGTTTTGGGTTTGAGCCCAATCGTCTCCCCGCTGAGAGTCTTGAGTTCTTTTGCTGCACCTTTTGATTTTGGATCAGAGGCTCCACGAGGGGAGGAGCTCATAGATTTTAGTTTTTAGGGATAAATAATGTGGTTGACATTTGAGGTGACAAAGCAAATTCTTGAAAAGGTTGTATTATTTTGATCATGTTCCATCACCAGTTTGCTTGATGTGCTTAAAGATCATGTTTCCATGGGAGCTAAAACTGATGGGTCTGGTGGGCTGCTAGCCTGCTAGCCTGCTAGTCTGGCGGGCTGCTAGCCTGCTAGTCTGGCGGGCTGCTGGCCTGCTAGTCCGGCGGGCTGCTAGCCTGCTGGTCTGGCGGGCTGCTAGCCTGCTAGCCTGGCGGGCTGCTAGCCTGGCGGGCTGCTAGCCTGCTAGCCTGGCGGGCTGCTAGTCTGGCGGGCTGCTAGCCTGCTAGTCTGGCGGCTGCTAGCCTGGCGGGCTGCTGGGCTGCTAGCCTGGCGGGCTGCTGGGCTGCTAGCCTGGCGGGCTGCTGGGCTGCTAGCCTGCTAGCCTGGCGGGCTGCTAGCCTGGTGGGCTGCTAGTCTTCATCCTAACGGTGTTCATGTTGCATCTTAGTAGCACGGAACTGAAGTGGCGGTGAAGTGTTTGCATCTGTCACTGAGCTTTCGTCTCTCGTCGCTTTCATCTCGTCCCCCAGAGCTTCTGTCCCAGTTGTCGGGCGTTCGGCGCTCGGCGGGCGGACAGCTGAGCTCGGGCCCCTCTGCCTCGCAGCTCCAGCAGCTCCAGATGCAGCTCCAGCTGGAGCGGCAGCAGGCGCAGGCGGCGCGGCAGCAGCTGGAGACGGCCCGGAACGCCACCCGGGGCGGCGGCCGGGCCAACGCCATCCTTAACACCAATTCAGCCGGCGGCAACCCAAACTCCAGCGCCAACCACAACACCAACCCCAGTCCCAACCCGGGCCCGCCCGACTCCCACACGCAGCAAACGGCACACAGCTCCCAGTTTCTACTCAGCAGGTGAGCGGAAAGCCTGGAAAAGTCACGGAAACACATTAATCACGATGTGTGTAATGAACCCTGCGTTTTGTCTGTCAGGCTGAGCGAGCCGCGGCTGTCGGAGGCGGAGCGGCAGGCGTGCGAGGCCCAGTGGGCCGACCGGAGCCTCTTCGTGACGGAGCTGCTGCTGTCCACGCTGCTGGCCGACGCCGACGCCTCCTCGGAGGAGGACGAGGACGACCGGCACGGCCCGTTGCGGAACTTCGCCGACTTCGAGGCCATGGGCTGCGTGGAGGTCATGACCCTGGACGTGGCGCTGGAGAACCTCAACCTCAAGGAGATGACACCGCCGACCCGGACGGCCAAAGCCGTGGCCAAAGCGGCGCCGGCGAAGAAAGAGCCGCCCGCGCCGCCGCTTTGATGACACGGCCCCGCCCCCCTTCCTCCTCCTCACGCCACCGGGTCGGTCCAACTGCCAATGGATGACAAAAAAGACTGCAGTTCTTTTTGGCTTTGTTTTTATTATTTTTATTATTATTATTTTTTTTCTCAGTGATTGTCATTTCAGCTCTGTCGCGCCCCCCGTGTCTATTACGTTGTGTACATTGAATAAAAGTCGTGAGACGAGAGAATGTGAAGGCAAAGCGTGGTGGGAAAGGAGGAAAAAACTAAAAAAAAAACTATATAAATATATTATAGAAAAATCTTTATGAAAGTTGATAATCAAGTCCACATAACCCGCGTTTCCTCTAGCAGACGAGTTTTCCTTTAAGAGACGAAATGCGTCCCACACACACAAATGCTGCTGTGTATTTATAGTTATTAATTAAAGAAGTGCTTGGATGGTTTACACACAACTTGAGCATGAGCTTAAAATCACCACGTGCCCATTTTTAACTGCACAGTCACCAGAAGGAGTTCTCTTTCTTCATGTTCGGACACACTGTAGAGGAACGGTGCTCTCACACACACACACACACGGACACGGACCGATGGGCGCGTTCGGTTACCTTCATGTCCGGTCTCTCTACCCTCCTTCCTTGTGTGACATCACCTGTTTTGGGTCATGTGACCTTGCTTTATATGGACTGTGGGCACTTTGGTTATGAAAGCATATCCGGTGTCTCATGCACACTACATGCAGACGCTACATGCAGATGCTACATGCAGACGCTACATGCAGATGCTACATGAAGATGCTACATGCAGATGCTACATGACGGAGACGAGGCGGTCTCTTCAGGCCTTTTCTTTTTCTAACACAACCTGCTCTTCACAAGGTTCTCTCTCTCTTTCCCTCTCCAAAGGAAGACCAGGCCGCTACCTTCTCACGCTTCCCTTGACCTGAAATTAATCTTCTCTCCATTACTCATGAACGCAAAGATCGCTCATCATGTGACTTGAAGGAGAGACTCCTGTGTTGCTCTTTCCATTCATTTCTGTCAGTCAAACAAAGCGAGATCTTTGTGCCTCCACTGCTTCCTGAAGAAATGTACGAGTCAAACCACAGGGTACCTTTAGTCTGGAGGACAATAAACATGTTTTGGATGGAAATGAACTAACCCAACCCCGCTCTGGTTTGTGTTTTTGTACTTTTGTTTGTGTTTTTCTCTCAGTTGCTAACTTTTTGGTGAGCATGTACAGCATATGGTTAAAAAATAAAATAAACGGCTATCTTACAGGTCAAGTTCTATCTCCATCCGTCTTGTATCCTCTCCGTGTTCTCCTTCCCGTCAGGTCAGCGCCGGAGAACAGGAAGAACGTGTGGAGGCTGACGGAGGGCCGGAAACGTGGAAACGGTTCAGAAAGGCACCGGAGAGATGAAGGAATACTTTCTTCTGCCTCGTACCGAGTATTCGTAATGTTTGTTTATGAACTGGCCTTCTGTCGTTTTGCTAAAGCGGCCCAGAGGACGCCGCCGGGTCTTCAAGGTTCGGGAGGAAAGGAGTCACGTCTTCTGTTTTTGAAAAGGACTTGAATGTCTGTCGTGGAGAACGTCGGCTATGACATCATCGGGATTGGATCTCAAAGCTCTCGCTGAAAGCTTTACCGAAGAGATCGAGGGCGAAAATATACAAATCTTTGCCAATCTGGCGTTGGCGACGTGTCCTCCGGGTCCCGCCTGTTGTGTTGAGCCTTCTGGTGAACCGGTTAGAACCTGTTAGAACCCGTTAGTCATCCGGAGGAGATCAGAGCCGCAGACCTTTATTCATTTATTTCAATGCAGTGCAGATCGATGTCACGATCTCATAAATCTGGGATGAATCATCTCCGACCTTTTTGGAAAAGCTAATCGAGTGAACGATTGAATCGGTCGTTTACTTTTATTAAAGCCAGGAGGTAAACGCAGCGAGAGATTACAGCCCAGAATGTCGTCATCGAGGGATTTATTATATTATTTGCACTCAGACCGGCGGGTTAGCTTCTGAATGTTGAAACCCAATAATAAAAAAAAAAGAGGAAATTAATCAAAGTCAGCCCTGAAGCTCACTTCTTAATTCCATATCTTCCCCAGATTTTATTAAAAAAAACATCAGTAGTCTTCAGCACCAACCGCTACTGCCTCAGATGATGTCACTCGAGGCGCCGCTCAATGCCATCGAGACGTGATGCAGCGACGCGCTGAGAGAAGAAACGTATGGAGGCCTCTGAGTAGAAAAACTGATCGCTAATAAAAGGAGAAAGTCAAAAGGACAATTAGAATTATTCATATTTCATTGCCTTTGGGAAGACTTTCATTTATAGCAAATAAAAGATTAAAACGGTTCACTTAGGCCTTTATTCTTTTGACGGCGTTATCCTATGATGGACTGTGTGTGTCTGATTTAATGTTATTTAATTTGTTTATACACATGCATTTGGGCAAATAAAACACATACATGCGTGTGATATCTGTGACTTATTGATGTGATTATTGCAACATGTTGTGTTTGATAACAAAGTAAAGTTCCACACACAAAGGTACACTGATCCATAATCCGATGGACAGATTGAGTCCATAATCTTATTTTTATTTTTTTATTTTTCATTTTTTGACCCCCACATTGCGGCCCATTAGTGAAGCGTAAAGGAGAAGTAAAGTGTTTTTAAAAGACACGTGTAGTCCATTTAAAAAAAAGACTAAGCGATTGTTATATCAAACTGTAAATCATAGTTTGTTGAATAAAAAAAAGCCTAAAACTGCTGTATTCGGATGTATTGAACACCATAAGTAATATACAAGTGAAATATATGGTTTGGTACATGAGAAAATTCTAATGTCACAGATGTGCCCCAATGCAAATGTTGGAGACCTCGCCTGAATGTTCTCTGTTCTAAACCCTCTCTAACTTTGTTCTGCTTCACTTTTTAGTCAACCTCTGCAGAGAGAATGTTCACATATTGAGTTATGATTTGGGTTAGAGAATGTTCACATATTGAGTTATGATTTGGGTTAGAGAATGTTCACATATTGAGTTATGATTTGGGTTAGAGAATGTTCACATATTGAGCTATGATTTGGGTTAGAGAATGTTCACATATTGAGCTATGATTTGGGTTAGTGAATGTTCACATATTGAGCTATGATTTGGGTTAGAGAATGTTCACATATTGAGCTATGATTTGGGTTAGAGAATGTTCACATATTGAGTTATGATTTGGGTTAGAGAATGTTCACATATTGAGTTATGATTTGGGTTAGAGAATGTTCACATATTGAGCTATGATTTGGGTTAGAGAATGTTCACATATTGAGTTATGATTTGGGTTAGAGAATGTTCACATATTGAGTTATGATTTGGGTTAGAGAATGTTCACATATTGTGTATGATTTGGGTTAGAGTTGGACCTTACAGCTGCATCATTTCAAAGAAATAATCATCCTGAAAGTGATTTTTTTTATAGGCGGACCTGAAACCTTTTCATTTTTTTTCTGTGTCATCTTCATTTACTCTTAACCAGTAACATATAGTAACAGTAACAAAATCTCACATGTGTACCTTTTATTATAACACCAACATTATTCAAATAGCCCTAGTGGTTGCAGAGATGCACCCTTTTAGTTTGGGGATGACATTTTCGAGGAAAGGGCCTGTTTTCATTCTTTTGTACCAAAAATGTTCTGTTCATTTGTTTTGTTTGCTCCTTTGTCTTTCTATTTTTTGTTTTGTTCTGTTTGTCTCTGTCCCATGTAAAGCGTCTTTGAGTATTCAGAAAAGCGTTATATCAAATTAAAGTATTATTATTATCAGAAGGGTCGATGTAACTGCATTCACTACATCCCACAAATTACGCTTAAAAAGTTACTACAAACCTCAAGCTTGGTATGAGTGGACTTCCTAACCCCCCCACCCTCCACACACACACACACACACACACACACACACACACACACACACACGGTTTCTCACGGCTGAAGAGCCCTCTGTTGTCGATGCAGAGCACAGCTGGGCTCTGAGAGGAGAAGAGCTCGTCAATGGCGGCGCTCGCTGTGTGCCGGCACCAGGCCGGCATTTTTCCAGCGTTACTGCAGAGACTTCTTAAATCAAAAGCCCGGCGCGGGACGGCCACAGTGCTGGGAACTCAAGGAGCGAAGCCGGGGCCAAGTCTCTGAATTATTATGGGAGCTCTGGAGCCCTAAATAACCGCCTGAAAAGATCCTTTCTGTCTCCTGGAAGAGGCCGGTCGCTGTGGGAACCCAAATGCATAGAAAGAGTGTGTGTGTGTGTGTGTGTGTGTGTGTGTGTGTGTGTGTGTGTGTGTGTTTACACACACACACACACACACACACACACACTACTCACTTCAACCAGTGCAACACAAATACATTTTATTCTGTCTCTATATATAATATTGTGGATTCTTTACTGTTTATTTATATGACTTGTTTTTTACTGTATGTCTCTTGTCACTTTACCCGTCTGCTGCTGTAATCCTGCACATTTCTTATCTTATACACACATATATATCTATACATTTATACACACACAAAGATACTGATCGGCAGTCTTTTCTCTGACGACTGCATTTCGTTGCGTCACCCATGACTCTCTATGGCGCAATAGCTCCTCAAGGTCAAGTATGTTCATCACAGGAAGCTTTCAAGGGTATGAAGCTCAAATATGAGGGAAGCGATATCTTATAAGGGGCATTTAGCCGCATCACAAAGAACTGGATAAGAAAAGAATGAACAGGAGCGATTGAAGATGATCAAGACAAGTAAATAATTACAAAGTGGCTCAACAAAGTATTTCTGTCTTGTAACCGTCCTCAGAAAACCAACTTTAGTTGCATTTTACTTACTTTATTTCCTTCATTCCATGATCCAAAGCGCTTTTCCTCTTCAGGGCCCGGGGCCTCCGGACCGCCTCCTGCTGGGAATCTAATTCTACACACAATTATAATTGAATCTAATTCTACATATAATGGATTCTATGTAGAATTAGATTCAATTCTAAGTAGAATTCTATGTAGCCTTAAAGGGCCAGCGTGTAGTATTTGGCGGCATCTACAGGTGAGGTTGCAGATTGCAACCTACTGAAACTTCTGTGTGCAAACGACTGAGCAACAATTCTTGTTTTCAGGCGATAATCCTAAATGCTACACGCTGTCCCTTTAATACATCTGCAGTATCGCCTTTAAAATGCAAGTAAAAAAAAAGCCTGTATATGATAAGACATCAAATGCATATGTTTATTAGATGATATCACGTGCACAGCGTGTGATTTAAAACATGTAATAACGAAATAAAAAGAATAGTCAAAGTAATTTCCCATGCATGCAGTAAGCACCTTTTCTTTAAAATAAGACACTCAACACAGTGGAATTCAGGTATTCTTTGTAATTTTAATTCCCATAAATCTGTTTAAATGCAGACATTTTTTTTTTTTACTCACTAAAATCTTAAATAAAACATTACAGGACGATATATGCAAATCAGAAGAGCTTTAAGATTTTGTAGAAGCAGGCTACAGTTTCTTTTGATTTATTCTTTTTTAATGCATTCATTCGTTTGTATGTTTATTTATTTTTTCAAACTGTTGAAGGACCGGACAGTTAAGATAGCAGTAAACAGTAAAGAGACAACACAGAGCTTGTAGCGCCTGCAGGCCGGCCGAGGAGCTAAGGAGCCAAGGAGCCAAGGAGCTAAGGAGCTAAGGAGCATATTCTATCACGAAGCGGACCAGAACACAAGCGGGTCTGAACTGATGCCCCTCCGCCGAACAGCAGAGGGCGCTGTTACGCCACCGGGGGAATTGCAGTTCAATCAAGTCCGTTTCTCTGCGGCGACGGTCACGAAAACAGTTTGAGCGCGACAGAAGCTCGGCGGTCCGATACCGATCGGCTCACACGGACGGGACGGAAAAAACGGTGAAGGAAAGTGTCGGACAGCGCCATCTAGTGGCTGCGTTCACAGTCGCACCAATTTTTTGGACAATTAACGTAAATTTGACCTGCAAAAGCATCGGAATTATCGGCTTTCAGGACGTAACGGTTTTATCTAAGATATGAGATATTTGGACTCAATGGCGTCCGACTGAAAACTCTTTTAATCAGCTTCTCACGTCGAATGATTGACGCTTTTTGTGCGGCCTCCAGGCTGGTTTGAAGTGGGCGGGGCTTCGTTGGAAAACATGTTTTTTGTGCACCAATCAGAGACATTTGAATCGAGTCGTTGGCTTGTTTGTCAAACCTTATTAGCTGACTTTCCAGCGTTTAACTTTTTAAGAACTAACACCGACTATAAATCCAATTATCATTATGCAAGGCTATAAAAAAATACGCGACAGTTTGATCCGTTATGATCAGACAAGTTTAACGTCGCCGCCAGAAAACCATTTTCACTTTTTCCTCCCCGTCTTGAGCAGCGCATCCCTTTTGGCCTATCGGGACTGGGAATGCATGGACACACACACACACACACACACACGAGGGAAACAAAAAGACAGCGTGGGTTACAAAGGGAGGCCTGCAGGAGCGCGGTGACGCAGCACAAACCAAAAGCATGCTGGCTGATCTCGGACCAGCCAAACCCCATAACCTTAAACAAGTCTCATCTCATTGTTTACGCGACCCAACGCCCAGCAGCTGCAGACGGACGCCCGTTTGCCCCGAGAGTCTTTCGTCAGCTGAAGTTACAAAAGGTTTCTACAACCGTTCTAGACGGCAACGCGGTCATGCGATTCAAAACCAATGCGGCCAGTGTTATACTACTCGGTAGGAGGAAAAAGATGGAGTTCGTCCTCGATGCATAGTGCGGCAGATGCAGAAATACCAGGACGTCCATTTTGCTGAATGCGTGCCAGTCTGGCCTTTTTCTCTGACCCACAATGTTTTGCGTTAGCGGATCTACGAGCCAGAGGGTCTGCGATGTTGGGACGAGTCGGGAGCGCGTCAACTGAATTTGTACACGATTTTGGAGCGCAGCTATTCATTTTAAACATGAATACATTTTATTTTGTTTAGCGTTCAACGAGATTCTTAACTGCACAGATGTAGACCCCCGTGTGAAGAGGGACACAGGGTGAGTTTCTCTTCAGAGATTTAGAGACTTTGCCTTCGCAGCTCTTGATCAAAAAGCGCTTCTATAGGGAAACAAAATTACAAAGTGTTTCTCCATCTAAAAAGAAAAAAAAGAAATTGGTAATTTTCATAAAAATCCAATCAGTTGGCAGCCGGCAGCTGGATGGGCCAGGCTCGGGAGGCGCGGGGCGCCAGTGGGGCGCCAGCGGGGCGCCAGCGGGACGCTCTCCGGACTCGGTGTCACGGGGCTCCGATCGCAAACTCGCCCGGGTTAAAACTCAGATATGGTAGAAAAATATATAGTCTTGATGAGATTTCTCCAGTCATTCTCTTCATCACTGAACTGCAGCCACACAGGTATGTCAACACATTGTAGTAGCAGTGTAACGGGATCATGATCACAACAACAACAACAACAACAACAAACGAGTCATCGCTCTCTCTCTCTCTAGACACTTCAGGTTATTTATGTTTTTTTAACTTGCACTTAAAACGAAAAATCCATGGTTAATAGTTCCGTCTTTCATTGGCATCATTAGGCAACGGTTTTTATTTATTCCAGATACTCTACCATATGTTACCATGGAAACACCACAGTACTTCATTATTTGACCGTATCTGCACAAAGTAAAACATGTTACAAGGCAAGTGGCTACTTAAGCATAGATTTGTTCAAAAGAAAATTAGGAAAACACACCACAAGAACAAAAAAAGAGACCTTGCAACACCTGGCATGGAGTTTGTTCAAATAAAAAAAAAAACTCTTTAGACTTTGTTCTTCTAGAGGTCAGGTGACCTTGTTAAAAAGCTGGTGATGATCAGTACTAACCCCCTGATACCCGCTTCATTCAAAAATAATGATCTGAAGACAAAAAGTCTTGTGATATTTCTGTGACACCAGCGTGTGTGACACACACACACACACACACACACACACTTGATACAAAGCGGACGGTGTGGCGCTCCGTCGTTGGCTACGAACAAAAAGGCAAACGGATGAAGATATGTGAACGTATATGTGTGTGTTTTAGTCTCTGGAATAAAATGTCCCCACTTGTCCCTGCTGAGAACGGGTTCATTGATTTACAGTTAATTACCGTTTCAAATGTTGAAATTGTTTTAATTAATACACTGTTTCTGCAAAGAACGACAGCCTGTGTGTATGTGTGTGTACTCTGGGATGAACCACACTGTACATAATATGACATCATGAAGAGCCCCCCCTCCCTCACTCCCTCCCTACTTCCTTCCTTCCTTCCTTACTACATTAAAAACAAACCGTAAAACCTCCCCCAAAAACTCTATAAGGACAGTATTTACAGTACAAATTACAGTATATTACATCATTAAAAAATATGAGATCCATTTCTAAAAACAAACAGGAGCTCTCGACAAAGAAAAAAACAAACAAAGAATAATCAACTCCTTTAGCAAATCAGGTTTCTGTGGTATCATGTGAACGAGAAAACAAAGAAAAAGCAGAGTGCCAGTCCCACCTCTCTCTCTCCCTCTCCCTCTCTCTCTCTCCCTCTCTCTCTCCCTCTCCCCCCCCCCCCCCTCTCCCTCTCCCTCTCTCTCTCCCTCTCCCTCTCTCTCTCTCTCTCTCTCTCCCTCCCTGCTAGTAGATGATGGATGAGTTGGTTAACCACACGCGCATCTTTTCTTCCTCTTCTTCTTTTAGTTTTTACTTTAAAAGCGAAGCCGCGATACAACAAACCCCACTGGATCCGACACAGCGATGATATGTACAGGGTGGGACGGTGACGACGACGACAACGCTAGAACCGTTACCGCGTTTTTTGTTTTTTAACTCGTAATTTTTTTGCTTTTTTTTTTGGGGATGACGGGACAGAAAAGAGTTACGGGGAAAACCTCCCCACTGGCGGCTGGAACGCGTTGGCTGCTCGCTTTCTTATGAAGAGAATAAATACGAACCGATCAGAAGACCCAAGTGAGGCAAAGAGAAACCTCTGGACTACGGAACCAACAACCCTCCGTCTCTCTCCTCCCTCACCCTTTCCCTCGCTTCGTCTCCCTCCTCCGTTTTCTGTACCTCCGACACTCGAGCTTTGGATTTATTTGAATTTAATTTTTTTACCCGAGTGTCTCTCTCTCTCTTCCTCCCTCCTCCCTCCTCCTCCTCCTCCTCCTCCTCCTCTTCCTCGCTCCCTCAGACGAAGGGCAGGATCCCGTAGACGAACAGGGCCATGATGGCGGCGCTGAACAGGCCGGCCACCGGCACCGTGACGAACCACGCCAGGAAGATGTTCCTGAAGAGGCGCCAGTCCACCGCCTTCTTGGAGCGGATCCAACCCACGGCCACGACCGAGCCCACCTGGAGGCGCCGGGGGGAGAACACAATCAGCAGCGGCACGGACACGACGCTTCACGAAGGAAAAGTAAGGACACCGAAGAGCTGCAGGCCGTTCAGGCGGCTGTGTTTTGGGTGTAAACATCCCGTATGTTGAGCTATTATTCATCCATCTAGCTCTCCGTTATGTGTGTGGCCTCAAAACTACTCATACATCTTACTGTAGTGCTTTTCATCGGTCCAGATGCTTTTGGGGAGAGTCGCCAAACACTTGGTAACTCCCACCGAAACGATCTGGACTGACAAACGCTCGACCGGTCCGAGGGAGAGAGGACGATTTGGAGGTAGTTTAACTTTAGCTGAATATTTCTTTAATACTTCATGAACCGAAAGGGCCACAGGAAGTGGAGGAAGCCTCCCAACAGAAAAGGCCTGTGATCGGCCTTCAGCTCTTCGGCACCAGCTCGGGTCCAACGTGTCCGTTAGTCAGAGCAAGCCGATCCTAGAAGTTACCGACTTTAATCATGTGTGTGTGTGTGTGTGTGTGTGTGTGTGGACGTCTGAAATCAGCAGTTCTGGTGCTTCATTTTCATTTTTTTTAATCAGATGTCTACTTATAGCTAATTTAAGATCCTCTCTGCTCATGTCGGACGTCCACACGTGAACTCTTCTCTCACCTTTATTCGGGTCATGGGATCAGAACAGTGGGATTTCGTGTTCACGGACAGGTTTCAGAGCGTGGGACTCGTGCAGCGACTGACTTCTACGGCCGGAGAAACACCAGACGCCTTCTGTCCCAATGGAGACTAAACGTGGAAGGTCAACAGAGTCCAGTGGTGGTCGTGGTCCAGAGGCCGGACTCACTCAGACGAGACCGCACTGACAAACCTTCTCAGGAAGTGACTCTACTTCCAGTGGGATTCATTTAGCTTTATTCTGAAAATCCCGTGTGAACTGAAACTCTGCGGGCGCCGTGTTTACCGGCGGCGCCTGTAGAAGCGTCACTGCACGTGTCCCACCGGCGCCGGGGCGTCCGTTCAGTTTCATCTGCCGTCAGAGAAGAAGCCAAACGGGAACGCTCACTGTGGAGTGAGACAAAGAAAACCGAACGGACGCCCGTCACTGCTCACGTCCTCTCTGGGAGATGTTGACAGGTGTTGTTGGCTGCTTTCTTAATTAAAAGTTACTGCGAGGAACTTTCGTTTCATTTGATTCTGGCGGCCCCTGTGGACGAGAGCGGTAGTGTCTTCGAGCGCCAGAATCTGACCTGCTTTTTATTTATTTATTTTCACTATTTGTTTTATTGTGTTTTTTACTCCTCCATCTTTTAATGTGTTTTTTACTGTGTGTTTTAACTGTATAAATACAATTATTACAATTATTATATTTACAAAACCTCTCGTTTTACTATAAAAGATACGGACAATCGTCTCGTTTGCTTCAGCAGGTCGTGAGGAGACGTCCGTATACAACGAAGACCACGACCAGTTTAAAGTTCCTCACAGTAACATCAATTCAGATATCGTAAAAATAATTTTGCCCAACAACGTCTGGGCATCTCCTCAGACTCAAACACAAAATCAGAGAACTTAGACCTCTAACCATCATTAGAGTTAACATTGTTGGCATGGTGGTTGATTATCCGAGGCTTTAGGGAAGTGATGCGGAGGGTGAGAGGTGGGAATAAGGAATGGATGATGA
This sequence comes from Taurulus bubalis, assembly GCF_910589615.1. Lineage (NCBI taxonomy): Eukaryota > Metazoa > Chordata > Actinopteri > Perciformes > Cottidae > Taurulus > Taurulus bubalis. The sequence goes on along the minus strand of NC_136596.1, from coordinate 3,472,354 downwards.
CGTTTAGACAAATTGATCATCATTAATTTAATACCAGTTTTGAGTCTCGTGCAGTTTCCCTTCGGCAGCCATTTTGGAAACATTTGCCTAAACAAACACGTTAGTTTCTCAAGTCTCGTCTCACTTAAAGAAATCTGTCGCCAACACGATTTAACAATAAACTAAAAATAATATCACCTCTGTTCTTATGTTAGATCTGTCTGTTGAATATATACAGATAGTTAGCTTAGCTTAGCATAAAGACTGGAAACAGCTCGCCTGGCTCAGTCAACCGGATCTACTGACCATTTTATTCTACCGAAACAATTAAAAGCCCCGAATACTTTAAACGACACAGAAATGTGATCCTCCTAATCTAACTAATGAAAGATAATGATGTATGATGAAGTAAAATAAGGTTCAACAGCTGTACCGCTCAATATCTAATAAGCTCGAATTTTATCATCACTTTTATCATCACTTTTTTCAAACTTTTTTCCCGCTGCCGGGGGGGAAACTGCAGGAGAAATCAAGACAGCAACTTGAGGAGTTGAGTGATTGGCGCTGGCGATTGTGAGCTACGGGTGAAGCGGTGAAGCTTCACCACCAATGACACCAATACCTTGCAGTGGGTGGAGCTTATTGGGATGCCCACATTTGACGCAACGAGCACTGTTAACGCGCTCATTACTTCAATGCAAAATCCGCTGTGAAGACAGATGAGTGGAGAGACACAGAGAGGTGGAGAGGAGAGGGAGAGGGGTAAATAAAGGAGTGAGGCAGGTGGGTTTGGGTTTTTTTTGGGTGGGGGAGGGAGGATATCCTGTAGCCAATCACAGGAGGTCACGACCTACACACCAAACCATGCTGCCGTGCTGAGGGCAATACAACATAGAAGAGAGTTGGTGGAAATGAAGCGGGTGAGACATCATGCTGAGTGTGTGTGTGTGTGTGTGTGTGTGTGTGTGTGTGTGTGTGTGTCCACGTCTTCCGGCCTGGATCCGAGGTTTCCTGGAAAGAAACAGGGGAGAGGAGGGGCTGCACACTGCGGCGGGGAACAGCTCCAAATGTTTGTCTTTTTAAAATGTAAAAGAGAATCTGGACCTTTTCTGTCTCTATATGTTGTCTTTTTAGTTTTTAAATGTTGCGTCCAGGTGGAGTAGACCCCCGGGGGGCAGTGTGAGCTCCCCCTCCCCCTGGAAAGGTGCCTGTTGGTGTTGCCTGTAGCTGGAGCGGGCCGCTCGCTCATACCTTGCAGTGCGTGGTACTGACTGGGATTCCGATATTGGAAGCAAACACCACTGTGAGTGCAGAGGCCAGTTCAATAGTGAATCCACTGTGGGAGGGAGGGAGGGAGACAAAGAGACAGCCTTCATTTTAAAGTCTGGGGTGTGCTGCTGACGGCACGGCCCATCGTTCATAAAATACAGTTATAGTCTCACACACACACACACACACACACACACACACACACACACACACACACACACACACACACACACACAGTAAAGACAGGTCCTGTTTCTGCCTCATGCCAACTAGAAGACGCTTCTCTTCCCAGAACAATATTCACACTGTGACACCGGACCAGTGGGTGGACTGGAAGAGAAAACAGGAAATAACACAAAGAAAGCCCCGCCCCCTCCTTCACATCTCAGCCATCACACACAGACATTTGGGCAAAAAACGTTAGAAAACAGAGATCAGAGATGAGTGAGGAAGCAACTTGGATCACGCTGAATTAGACGATGACTTTCACAGACGAGTTCTAATGATTCCACTTGAACCTCCGGGCCTCACAGCGGCAACAGAAATGATTAGGACCGGGGTGTGATGTCCTGGTGAGTTTTTGAGGGGGGAGGGGGTCTCTCTCTCTCTCTCTCTCTCTCTCTCACTCTCTCTCTCTCTCTCTCTCTCTCTCTCTCTACCTCTGCCACTCCTCCACCTTGCAGGTGTGACTGCTCCAACACATCTCTATCCACACTCCTCTCTCTCGCTACCTTCTTTTTTACTTTTTAATTCTCTCTCTCTCTCTCCTTTAACTTTTTAATTCTCTCTCTCTCTCCTTTAACTTTTTAGTTATCTCTCTCTCTCTCCTTTAACTTTTTAGTTATCTCTCTCTCTCTCTCGTTCTTCTTTAACTTTTTAATTCTCTCTCTCTCTCCTTTAACTTTTTAATTCTCTCTCTCTCTCTCTTCTTTAACTTTTTAATTCTCTCTCTCTCTCCTTTAACTTTTTAATTCTCTCTCTCTCTCTCTCCTTTAACTTTTTAATTCTCTCTCTCTCTCTCTCCTTTAACTTTTTAATTCTCTCTCTTTCCTTCTTTAACTTTTTAATTCTCTCTGTTTCCTTCTTTAACTTTTTAATTCTCTCTCTCTCTCCTTTAACTTTTTAATTCTCTCTCTCTCTCGTTCTTCTTTAACTTTTTAATTCTCTCTCTCTCTCCTTTAACTTTTTAATTCTCTCTCTCTCTCGCTCCTTTAACTTTTTAATTCTCTCTCTTTCCTTCTTTAACTTTTTAATTCTCTCTCTCCTTCGTCTTCTTTAACTTTTTAATTCTCTCTCTTTCCTTCTTTAACTTTTTAATTCTCTCTCTTTCGTCTTCTTTAACTTTTTAATTCTCTCTCCTTTAACTTTTTAATTCTCTCTCTCTCTTTCGTCTTCTTTAACTTTTTCATTCTCTCTCTCCTTCTTTAACTTTTTAATTCTCTCTCTCTCTCCTTCTTTAACTTTTTAATTCTCTCTCTCTCTCGTCTTCTTTAACTTTTTAATTCTCTCTCTCGTCTTCTTTAACTTTTTAATTCTCTCTCTCTCTCGTCTTCTTTAACTTTTTAATTCTCTCTCTCCTTCTTTAACTTTTTAATTCTCTCCCTCTCTCGTCTTTCTTTAACTTTTTAATTCTCTCTCTCCTTCTTTAACTTTTTAATTCTCTCTCCTTCTTTAACTTTTTAATTCTCTCTCCTTCTTTAACTTTTTAATTCTCTCTCTCTCTCTCTTTATTCTTTAAGTTTGTCTCTCTCTGTTTTTTTCTCCCTCTTTAGGGGGGAATAATCCATTTACTTTATTTATTTACTTTATTCTACTTCATCTACTTGTATTTTTCCTTCTCAACGTGTTATGCAATGCTCTGTAATGTGTAATGTAGTGTGCTCTGTATGCTCTGCATGTTCTCTTGCATTGTGTAAATATTTGGAAAAATAAAATATTCCCCAAAAAAAAGGAGATAAGCCGGCAAATGAGTGGAATTCGGCCCCTCGCTGGTTCTTTTCCTACCAGCCGAACCCGTCTCCTGTGGAAAAGGTTGATTCACCAGCGACTGCAGACACACAACCACACACACTTTCCTGCCCTCGCCCCGAGACGAGCCTCTTTGTCAGGCCGATGCTTGGAAACAGACGCGGCGGAGGACAAGAGGGCCTTTGGAGCGGCAGAACCAGAGCAAATCTGTCTCCGAGTCCCTGGCAAAAGCCACCGGGCCGGTGATGGAAAGGGGGCGATTAGGAAAGAAAGGAAAAGAGGAGAAAGGAGAGAATGGAGACAGAGGGAGAAGTAATGAGAGTGGGAACAAGCGCTGGGTTTTTAGGGAGGATTTAGAGGTGGCACGGCCATAAAGAAGGAACGACATGAAGAGGCGATAATCGGAGGGAAGGAAGAGAAGTGAGGGCGAGAAGAAGAAGAGGGTTAACCGCAAAAAGTAAGAGATTTACCGGAGAGGGGAGGAAGAAAAAAAAAAGAGGAAGAACTGAGAGAAAAGAGCGAGAGACGGAGACCTCTGCAGTCGGAGAAGAGAGGCCCCTCTGCTCCACTGCTCCTCATCCAGACTGCCAAACACACACACACACACACACACACACACACACACCTTGGAATAATTAGACCGTAATATGCACGCTTGCGCGCACGTACAGTACATTCACCGCACGGCAACCTGCAGGCGGAGAGCCTCACTTTCTGCGGCTGACACGAAACACACAGACACGCAACCTTGGGGCACACACACACACACACACACACACACACACACACACACACAGACACACGCTTCAGCTAACGCGTGGGAAGACGAGGGGAGAGATGGAGGGAGAGAGATCGATCGGGAACAGAGGGGCGTCGTGATGTCCGCTGCTGAGGTTGTGGGACGCGGCGCCCTCTGGATGAAGACGACTTATTTCTCAGAACGGTTACGCAACGAGGTCGACGGGCGAAAGGCAAACAGAGAGAGTGTCCGTCCGGCTGCGTTCTCGAGCAACGCATTAGTGGGACAAAGTGTAGAAAAGTATAGTTATGTTGCTTAGTACTCATGATATATTCATATATTTTATACGTCTCTGGGGAGGAAAAAACATTAAAAAAGAAAGGAGACCTATCTTTTTACTACTTATACTGCTCGTAATCACAAAAACAAAAACAGAAAAGGTCGTCCCGTCTTCACAAACGGGCCTTTTTAGATACATATACACTATACATATACACACACACATATATATATATATATATATATATATATATATATATATATATATATATAGGAACCGGGAACTTGCAGCAGAAGAGGCGCTGCACGCTCCAGACAAACGGCATCAAATAGTCGGACTAGTTTCCTCGAGCCGTGAAGGTGCTTCTTAATGTCATTACGCCGCCTCAGGTTTGTGCACTCTGCTGCCAGCGCAGAGTGGATTTATGGAAGCCAGTTGTTCAATAACATTTAACAGCCGTGTGTGTGTGTGTGTGTGTGTGTGTGTGTGTGGGTGCGCGCGCACAGGAACACTTACCAAGGACGTCGTTCCACCGGATGTCGAGCCTTATTGGAAGTTAGTCTCTCTCTCTTATCCAGTTCCTTCCTTCTCGCTCTTAAATCCTCCATAAAACACTCGTCACCCCGCCGCCCGGTGCCCGCCGCCCCGCCCCGCCCCGCCGCCCCGCCCGGTGCCGTTCTCACCTTGAGGGCGTGATGGGAGTCAGGTCCTTCCCCATGGTCTGGATGACGCGGCGGCCCCACACCCACAGGCCGGCGCAGATGCCGATGCCGCCGTAAAACAGCAGCCAGAGGGGGGTGGCGGCGTCCTGCATCACGCCGCCCTGGTCGTAGATCATCCACAGCGCCACCAGGGGCCCGATGGCGTTACTGCGGAGGTGAGGAAATCAAGCGTGACTTCAGGCAGCACCTCCTAATATTCATGCTAGACTGAACAACGCCGGTTTCCCTGTACTTGTGGGGCACAACAGTTTTACTTGTTTGTGATCTTATGGGGCAAAAGGCTCATGGTGTGTGTGTATATATATATATACATATATTTATATATATATATATATATACACAATCAGGTGGCAGCAGGAGGCAGCACCTGACGTCGTTGCCTCCGTGGGCGAAGGAGCCGAAGCAGGCGGTGAGGATCTGCAGGAAGTGGAAGAGCAGGAAGACTTCGGGCTTGTCCTTGTCCTCGCCGTCGTCCAGGTCGTCCAGCGGCGCGGGCGCCGGGGCGCCGTCTTCGTCCTCCAGCTCCGTGGCCAGCTTCATCTCCACCCCGCCCTCGTCCGCCTCGATCTCCGCCTCCGCCACGGCGTTGCAGTACGACGAGTAGCTGTCGTAGCGCACCCGCTTCTTGGAGTAGGACACGCTGTTGCTCCGGCCGCCGCCCTCGCCCACCAGCTTCTCGCTGTCGTCGCGGGACTCCGAGCGGACGAGCGGCTGCACCGGCATGCCGCAGATGGCCGCCGTGTAGCAGGTGTAGCTGTTGTTGCGCCGCAGCAGCCGGTAGTTGTTGTCCGGCTGGCCGGCGCCCGAGCGGTCGGCGTCGTCCATGCGGCCCGAGTGGATCTTGTGGAGCAGGTCCTTGTAGAGGCCAGAGTCCTTGTGCACGGTGTGGTACACCTGGCCGTCGCTGCGCACGTGGCCGTGGCCGTGGCCGTCGAAGCTGAAGCTGCCGTTGGAGATGGGCGACTTGAGGCAGCCGTTGGTCATCGAGTTGGTCCGGCCTGGGAGAGAGGAGGCGGTTACCAACGGGAGCGCGCTCACAGTTTACCCGCCGGGATATACACAGCGTTCAGACACATTCTGACCAATGGATTTCCATGATTTTAAACCAAATTACGTGACATTTCCATGATTTTAAACCAAATTACATGACATTTCCATGATTTTAAACCAAATGATGTGACTTTTCCATGATTTTAAACCAAATTATGTGACTTTTCCATGATTTTTAACCAAATTCCGTGACTTTTCCATGATTTAAAACCGAATTACATGATTTTTCCATGATTTTAAACCAAATTACATGATTTTTCCATGATTTTAAACCAAATTACATGATTTTTCCATGATTTTAAACCAAAGTACGTGACATTTCCATGATTTTAAACCAAATTACATGACATTTCCATGATTTTAAACCAAATTATGTGACTTTTCCATGATTTTAAACCAAATTACGTGACTTATCCATGATTTTAAACCAAATTTCCATGATTTTAAACCAAATTATGTGACTTTTCCATGATTTTAAACCAAATTACGTGACTTATCCATGATTTTAAACCACATTTCCATGATTTTAAACCAAATTACGTGACTTTTCCATGATTTTAAACCAAATTCTGTGACTTTTCCATGATTTAAAACCAAATTACATGATTTTTCCATGATTTTAAACCAAATTACATGATTTTTCCATGATTTTAAACCAAATTACGTGACTTTTCCAGGATTTTAAACCAAATTCCATGACTTTTCCATGATTTTAAACCAAATTTCCATGACTTTATACCAAATTACGTGACTTTTCCATGACTTTGAACCAAATTTCCATGAGCAAACATTTTGTGAAATCTGGGTGTAAACATGAAAAAGTGAGTAAATGTAGTATTTAAATTTGGGGATTTCATTTTTTTTTCAAGCACTTTTCCAGGCCTGGAAATAACCATTTTAAAATTCCATGACTTTTCCAGGTTTTCCATGACCGTGAGAACCCTGCATACAGGAAACTTTTCCAAATCGAAGTACGTGTCACCAGATTCTTCCCCGTTTCTGTCCAGCTTTTCTAATGCTCTTATGAATACATGAATCTCGACTATTGCAGTTTCTCTCTGATGGCCGTAAACATTAAAAAAAATGTTTCTTCAGTGATCTGCCGCCACATCTGGAGTGAATGAATTTACCGTACGCCCTGCCGTTGGGCAGGATGCTGCCCCCGTTGGCCGGGTTGGGGAACTCCCCGCTGGACTCGCCCCCCGTGAGCGGCAGCACGGCCTCGTCGCTGCCCTTCGCCCCCGGCAGCTCCTTGAACACCGGGCTCTCCTCCTCCTCTTCGGGGATCTTGTCCAGGCTCTCATCGGAGATCCTGGAGAGGGCCTGCTCCTTCTTTAGGCGGCCTGCGGAGGAGGATCAGGTCAGAACGGGTTGCTACGCGTTGTCTATTCTAATATGGATGAGACAGTTACAGTGAAACGTGGGGAAAAACAAGTCAATGCTGCTGGAAAAAGACAAAAAAGTATCTGGATTATTTCTAATTAGGGCAAACCATAATGCATCAGGAGCTTCAACTCTTTCCCATAATGCATCAGGAGCTTCAACTCTTACCCATAATGCATCAGAATCCTCAACTCTTACCCATAATGGATCAGGAGCCTCAACTCTTTCCCATAATGCATCAGGAGCCTCAACTCTTACCCATAATGCATCAGAATCCTCAACTCTTACCCATAATGGATCAGGAGCCTCAACTCTTTCCCATAATGCATCAGGAGCCTCAACTCTTTCCCATAATGCATCAGGAGCCTCAACTCTTTCCCATAATGCATCAGGAGCCTCAACTCTTTCCCATAATGCATCAGGAGCCTCAACTCTTTCCCATAATGCATCAGGAGCCTCAACTCTTTCCCATAATGCATCCTCAACTCTTTCCCATAATGCATCAGGAGCCTCAACTCTTTCCCATAATGCATAAGGAGCCTCAACTCTTTCCCATAATGCATCAGGAGCCTCAACTCTTTCCCATAATGCATCAGGAGCCTCAACTCCTACCCATAATGCATCAGAAGCCTCAAGTCTTTCCCATAATGCACCAGAAGCCTCAACGCCTACCCATAATGCACCAGAAGCCTCAACGCCTACCCATAATGCACCAGAAGCCTCAACTCTTTCCCATAATGCATCAGGAGCCTCAACTCTTTCCCCCATGCTTGTTTTTGTTGCATTGCAGTAATATCAACAACAACTAATTAGAAACAACTTTGTGGCTTTGTGTTTGGTGGTTGCGATAAACAAAACGTTCTTATTGATCCGGTTCAGTTCTATTTAACAGTCGGGACCGCTTGATGTTCTACTCCTCTTTAAAGCGCCGCCGCGGGCCGACGGGGACGATTCCTAACCTCCGTCTGAAAGCGCTCTTAACCCCGTTGCGTCTGGCCGAGTATCTGTGCGCTTAAAAAGCATGCGAGTGTCTGAAGGGGAAAGAAGGCAGCGCCCCGCAGAGTTCAGGGGGTTCCTCCGGGGCTTCGGTGGCTCTGGCAGAGGCCGGCGAGCAAACACATCCGCTGGCACCCCTTGTGTGGTGTCAGAGCTCTGTTGTTTGTCGCGGTCAGAGAGCTGGGCTTTCAGATGGCGTGAGAAAGACACACACACACACACACACACACACACACACACACACACACACACACACACACTCAGATACCTACTTGCTATTTTCCTCCTCATCCAGGGGCAGACCAGAAACCAGACCAGAGCTGCACAGATCAGCGACTCCACTAAAGTGATGAGGAAGATGGCCCACACCGGTAGCATCTGCAGCCCGAGCACTACAATGAACACACACACACACACACACACACACACACAATAAGAAAATGACATCTTGATGATTTGGAGCTTCGGCGTCAGGCGGCGGCGGGACGCTTACGCGGCGCTCCGGTGTACATGATGGAGAACGTGTTGATCCCGATGGTGGTGGCGTAGAAGAGGGGCAGCGCCCGCAGGCCGTTGGGGACGGAGTCATCCTGTAAGGACACACACACACACACACACACACACGGTTCTTTAGCATAGTTGGACTGAGGAGTCATCCTTCATGCTTTAAACTTTACATTTTAATTTCTTGGCGATGTGACGCGATCGTCATTGATTGTAATAAAATAAAAAATAAAAATGCACATGGAGTATTATCACATACACACAAACAGTACACAAATAGAGCGGATACGATTAGGAGGTTACATTAATAATTAGTAACTATTTTGATAATTGTAAATAGTTTCAGTGATTTTTTTATTCAATGAAAAATGTATAATATTCTCTTCGAAGGTGTATTTTCATATATATATATATATACATACATTTATATATATATATATACACACACACACACACACACACACACACATACATACATACATATATATATATATATACACATACACACACACATACACATACACATACATACATACAGATTATTGGGTAATAAAAATCCTCATTACTTGCACCCCTATCAGTTTCTTGATATCATTTTTTAAACCTTTATTGTGTGTGTTTTTGTACAGTACGTATCGATGTGATGAAACCACAACTTCCTATCGGGGTCAGAAGTTCAGCTTCGGTCAAGTCCAAGATGTGGAAACAGTGAAAGCAGGAAGTGGTTTACTATTAAGAGGAAATATATGAATATATGACCCACCGGGGTTTAACGTCTGAGAAGTAGCAAATAGCAGAGGAAGATATATTAAAACCATGAAAGGAGACCCAGCTGCATATGAACATGACTCATTCATAGGTGATCCTGCGGCCGTGAACACTTTCCTCTTCCTGGTCGGCCACAGACGGCCTGTTGCGCAACAACAGATCTGCAACTGCTGCCAAGTCAAATAGACTTTTACTTTTTCTGTTTTTAAATCTGTGCTAAAGTTCTGGTTTGTGTGGACATGTGTGTCTAGATTCTATTTACTCACTCTGACCCCTCCACGTCATGTTTTGGGCTCCATGTATTCCAGTCAGTGTTCTTGTTTACGCTCTACAAGCCTTTCATTGGAGCATAAAATACAGACGCGGTGCGTTCAGGAAACGATGCTTTTGAGCGGTGTCGGTGTGTGAGCCCACCTTGTTGAGGATGAAGTGTCTGATGAGCAGGAAGAGGACTCCAGACATGAGTCCAGAGAGCAGAGGGGAGATGAACCACGAGGACACTGGGGAGGAGAGAACAGCCATGGATACAGAATTAATCAGGATTTGTTCCCATATATATATATATATATATATATATATATTTTTTTTTTTTTTTAACCGTAGTAATTTTCCAGAATGACTTTCAACTGTTAAGGAACAAGCAGGGTTCATACACATGCTGACCAATGGATTTCCATGATTTTAAACCAATTTCCATTACAAACATTTAGTGAAATCTGGGTGTAAACAGTAAAAAGTGAGTAAATGTAGTATTTAAACTAACAATGAGAATACAAAGCATACAGTAAACCTTAAATGACTCAAATGAATGAGACAATAGTTTGATTAAAAGAATAAACATTTATATAGATGCCTGTTTGTATGCCTGCTTATATTTTGAGCATCTTTCTTTTAAAAGCATATTAATTATTTAAACTCAGCGTAAATGAACGTAATGAACACATGAATATAACACATTTACATGACTTTTACTAAACTTTGGGTTTTTTATTGTTTTCAAGGACTTTTCCAGGCCTGGAAATAACCATTTTGTATTATTAAGCTGTGGTTCATACATGGTTTTCTCTCTCTAGCGGAGTTTATTTTACCACAAAGTACGTCCTGCCGGTCTATTGACTCTTAAACGGAGGGGAAATCGGTGACTGCCTCTTCTAATGTGCATCGCTCTCTGTGTAAAAGGGCTCGAGGGAGTCGTCCTCGCTGAAAACAAACTGCCGATTACAGCCAATGCGTTTGCGGAGCTTAACAAAATAAAAGCACAGTAGATATCTCGACGTGGCGACATTTAGTGCATTTTCTTTTCTCATTACCGATCTTGACGAGCTGCATCCACTGCACGCCCCGGGTGCCGATGGCCACCATGGAGAAGCCGATGGTGGCGCCGACGATGCAGTGAGTCCCGGAGATGGGCAGCTTGAGGAAGGAGGCGATCAGCTGCCAGATGGCCGACCCTGTGGTCCAAGGAGAGGCACACACACACACACACATCTCAGAAAACACACTTTCACATCTCATCATCAACGGTGTCGTTCTGGAAACATTTTTCTCAGGATGGTGAGATCGTTCGAATCGTTTGCATCACTGGATTGAAGACTTTAAAAACAAGGATTATGACGTGCATGTGACATCTTAAGTGCTGTTTGGAATGCTAAATGGTTGCTTTTGGTTCGGCCCGAGGGAACCAGCCTCAAAACTGCAGACGCGTTATCCTCCGCCCGCGTTTACTGTAAACACCGTCGTAAAAAGACTTGGACCGGATAATGTGTTCTAATGCGAGGTTGGTTGAAAAGAGGCAAAACAAAGTTATTACATGAGTTTCATCTGGAAATAGATTATTCACAATGTTTGTCAGGAGGGCGCTTTGAAACATTGAAGGGACAAAACTCATTTTATGACCGTCTCTTGAGTCCAAGAATAAAGAAAAAGTGGTTTGGAAAAACGTACAAACAAACCTACAGTTACGTTATTCAGAAGGAAAAAAACATTGACATTTTGGGAAAAATATATATTTAAATATCAGCTCTACATACATATTTATATATATAAAGTTTCTAATTTTTTTCTCATATATAAAGTTTCTCATTTTTGTTTGACTAATACAAATAATTGGTTATAAAATTATTGGAGGTTGATGGTCGACTTATATAAGAATAAACCTACCGTTTCATAAATATATATATATATATATATATAAAAATACACATATATAAAAATACACATATATATGTATATATAAGAGTATCAAATGCATACTTAAGTCATTAACGGCGCGTTATATTTTTTTATATATATATAATGTATGTATTAGAGCTGAAACGGTACGTTTATTCTTCCATAAGTCGACCATCAAACTGCAACAATTTGTATAAGCGATTATTTGTATTAGTCAAACAAAAATGAGAAACTTTCACTGGTCCCAGCTCCTCCCGTCTACTTTCACCCCATTTAAAATCACCGTAAATTCAGCTTCTTTGGGTTTTCAGAGCGGCGAGAAGAGGTCTGCTGTCCCGACATCAATGCGAAGGGAAACTCAGTCCGACTTACCGACCATGGCGCTGACCTCCCCGGCCATGAGCACGGGCACCGTCTCGTTGTACAGGTTGACGTCGATGATGCCCTTCCGGATGGTCTCCCCGACCTTTGCCCCCAGCAGCATGGAGCCCAGCGTCTCGAAGATGGAGGCCAGGATGCAGGCCTGCTTCAGCGTGACCACGCCGGAGCCCACCGCCGTGCCGAAGGAGTTGGCCACGTCGTTGGCGCCCACCGAGAAGGCCAGCACGAAGGCCACGATGAAGCCGAGGATGACCATCCACAGGTACCCGTCCATATCCATCTTGATAGGATTTGTGGTTGTTTTTTTAATCCAAGAGGAGAAAAAAAAAATCGCTCAAATAAAAAAAAATTAAAATGCGCTTTTAGCGGAGGACTTAAACAAGTCAAGGCCTTTTTTTTCTTCTTCGTCCCCTGGTTGTAAAGAGTTTGAGGGGAGAAGCTAGCCGCTAACTAAGCGTTTGGAGCTCAGTCCAGAGATCGGAGACTAGTGATGGTGGGTGCGGGGAGCATTCCATAGCTTAGTGCGAGACGGCCTGTCCACGCGACCCTTCACCTGCCGGAGACACAAGGGGACGAGAGACGCAGAGGCAGATTAGTGTCACGGCTCTTTATCAACATCTGACAACACCTCCCAGAGGAGGGGAGGGGCCTAGAGAGAGAGGAGGAGGAGAGAAGAAGAAAAAAGGAGTCAGGATGGAAGATGACAACGCAGAACTGGCTTTGATAAAAAAATTGGGCGGTGCGGAGGGGGGGAGGGTTCTCAGACAGCCACAACAGGACATCACAGCCTGCACTTCAAAGAAATCAAATCAGAGCGCTCAGAGGGCCTGCTGTTAGCGCCGAGGCTATAAAAAGAACACGGCGTCCCGGGCGAGATCGGGACGCGAGCGACACTTCCCGACATCAGATTTAAACACTTTATCCCACAACGCAACGGGGCGGCTGACGTCTCTGCTAAAACCGTTCGCTTCTGTTTCACATGGCATCTCCTCCTCTTTGCCACACATTTACCGACTTCCCATAACAGAATATATACATATGTACAGTATATGTCACTCTCACCTCTGATGAAAGGCAGAATTACCAATTACCAATCGCGGCCCGGGCACGCTGACCTTACTTCGAGCCTCGGCTAAAAGGTTTTTGGAACAAGCTTTGGGAATGAAAGTTCAGACAAATAGCGAAAGCTTTGCTGCAGTACACCATAATGAAGAGAGGAAAAAAGAAAAAGTGCATTTAAGTTGAGACTGCAATGCAGTGAGAGCATCGTCACCGATGTTTTACTGCTGCGAGAGAAATGGGAGCTGTTGGGTCTCGTCTGGTCTTCAATCACCTCCTTTAAGACATTTATATGGAAATTAGCAGGCCTTTAACGGCTGTGACATATTTCAAACATCATTTCAGATGTAAAAGGCTCTACATAATGGTCATTAAGTCTATATATAGTCCGGCAATAGGCGTGATTCTGCTGTGTAAAGGATCAGTGGTTTGGATGATCTGAGAAGACTTAAATACAGACATTTTCTTTTGTTTTTTTGCTTCTACAATGTGAAGGTTTGCTGCTTTTTTAGGGGTTTAAACATCACCGTAAACCAAACGTCTTTGGGTCTAAGACAACCCTGACATTGGCAGACGTCCTCTTCCCCTGCAGGAGTTCGCAACGGACAATTTCTGCTGCTATTCTCTGACTTGTTGTAGACGAAACGATCAATCGGTGAATCAAATTGTCGAGTTGCAGCTCTCGTTTTAGGGTCGACGGTTGATCTGATGGGAAAAGCGGATCGCACAGCGGCTTCCCACGTCCCGGTGAAATCCCACGGTGCAAACGATGACAACGGGCTTGAGGAGGAGAAGGATGAGGCCACCAACACTGAAGCCTCTGGTGGTCTCTGAGAAACCTCCACACCACAAATTACTCTCTCTTTCTCGCTCTCCTCTTTTGTCTCGGCCACATAATCAAAGTCGTTCACAGGGGGTTAGTTAATGGCATCACATTTCCATTTTTTGGTGAAGCTAATTGTTAAATGGGGGAGCATTAAATGCAAACGGCTTGTAGCACATTCCCTCGGCATGAACCGACTGAGTGCTCCCCATCGCGTGGGGACGGGCAGCTCCTTTCTAAACGGCCCTCAGCCTCAGCTAGAAAGCTCCATCTGGAACAGTTGAGGTCACGTACCGCTATGCTTTACCACAACACACACACACACACACACACACACACGCACACACACATGATAATAACTCTACGCTTGGTCAGGTCTGCCTAAGACCTCCCTAAGAATTAGGATCTAGTAGCTAAAGAGACACTGAAAATGTTTTGTTTAAAATCTGAAATCGTTTTCCTCACATTAAAAAGGGCAGTTCTTTTTTTTTTGGGCCAAATCTGACAAAAGACTGAGTAAAAGAAATGATGCCATGCTTCACTGATCCCTGAAGGGAAATTGTCTTTTCCCTTGATTCCCTCCAGACAGAGATCAGAGAGAAGGATCAGAGCGAAGGATCAGAGGACCTGGTCTTAAAGATTCAGAGTCTTCAGATTCTCAGGCGAAAAGTTCATATAATGAGTCATGAACTCATGTCCATCAGGATAATTGCCAATTAGAGATTAAATAAACAAATAATGTATGACCAAAACAAACAATGAAATCCCAGGTAGGGTCTCTGTCTGAAATGTATAATGCAATTGATTTATTAAGTGTGGTTGTTGGCCCTTACAAGTAGCGTGGTTTATCAAAAATGTCACAATACGATACCATAAGATACGACATCATAAGATATCATAAGATACCATAAGATATGATAAAATACCATAAAGGACAAACTTGACAATCTCATTTTGCTGCAATAGAAATGATTGAAGTGAGATGAACAAACTGAAAACTTTATCTTATTAGATCAAATATGTTGACAAAGTTTCCTGTGGGGGACAATTTGCAATTGAAGAAAGGTAATAAATCGCAATACTCAACATATCGCAGTATCGTGATAATATCATGTCGTGATATCGCATCGTGATAATATTGTATCGTGATAATATCGTATCGTGATAATAGTGTATCGTGATGATATTGTATTGTGATAATATCGTATCGTGATAATATCGTTATTGTATCGTGATAATATTGTATTGTGATAATATTATATCGTGATAATACCGTATCGCGATAATATCGCATCGTGATAATATTGTATTGTGATAATACCGTATTGTGATAATATTGTATCGTGATAATATTGTATCGTGATAATATTGTATTGTGATAATACCGTATTGTGATAATACCGTATCTTGATAATACCGTATCGCGATAATACCGTATCGCGATAATACCGTATTGTGATAATATTGTATTGTGATAATACCGTATCGCGATAATACCGTATCGCGATAATACCGTATCGCGATAATATCGTATCGTGATAATACCGTATCGTGATAATTATTGTATTGTGATAATACCGTATTGTGATAATATTGTATCGTGATAATATTGTATTGTGATAATATTGTATTGTGATAATACCGTATTGTGATAATACCGTATCTTGATAATACCGTATCGCGATAATACCGTATCGCGATAATATCGTATTGTGATAATATTGTATTGTGATAATATTGTATTGTGATAATACCGTATCGCGATAATACCGTATCGCGATAATATCGCATCGCGATAATATCGTATCGTGATAATACCGTATCGCGATAATACTGTATCGCGATAATACCGTATGGTGATAATTATTGTATCGTGATAATATCGTATCGTGATAATATCGTATCGTGATAATATCGCAATACAGTACAATGTAGCTTCGTACAAAGCTAAGAGAAGCTAGATATACAGGCATGATGAGCGGCATCCATCTTTTCGTGTAACTCAGGGGAAACAAAGGGAACGTTTGGCCAAGATGTCGATCTATTCCTTTAACTTTCTGGGATGGCAGGACACCAAAGTGCCCGCAGGAAAATTGAGTAAACGTAGCGCTCATGTTACAGAACCGACCTTGAATAAAGAACAGCAGAAACTAAGCTCTACAACGTCTACAGTGCTGTTGGGGCGAAGGAACACACAGCTCTGACCTTGAGAAGCAAATCAACAGCCGCATACAATTTTTTACATTCAGAGAGCAACGTATGTGCCAGGATTCAGTTTCCGTTACACGTACGTGTGTGTGTGTGTGTGTGTGTGTGTGTGTGTGTGTGTGAGAGACACAGGCCACGCAGAGCTTATAGAAGAAGGATGAGTCATTGGAACCTTGAAACGTCTTAAGAGTCTTTTGACTAAGATACATAAAGACGAAACAAACAAAAAAAGAGTTGCATAAAATGTTATGCAACCGTCGCTAAGGTTCTCTTTTCAACTGGGTGAGAATGCACTTCATGGTTGTGCTGCTGGTCAGAAAAGAAGGTTAAAATACTCAACCGCTGAATTTAATTAAAACGAACGGCTTCTTCACCAAAGTGAAGGAGGAGGGACAAAGCATGACTTGAATAGTCGTCGTAGAAGTGGAGAACGCTGATGCTGCATCAGAGAGCCCGGCACGTAGACTTTATCTTCATCTTTACATCTTTATCTTCCCGCTTTCAGCTCGGGGGAATCTTTCCAGCTCGGTTCTGCACAATGAGGCACCGCCGCTGTCCAGGGTGCTGAACCCGAGACCACCGGGGTACGTGGGAGCTGTCCGAGGTCGACTGCTGTTGAGCTTCCTTAGCACCGAATTTTACTTCACGCGAGCATATCGAGCAATACATGAGCGCGGAAAAGGCTCGGATCATACCGGCCCAGCTGATTTCAGACATATGTGGCAGGGTTTTAAGCAATAAACTGTAATGATGTTGTTTTGGGGTCATTATTTATCTTATTTTGCCAATTTCTGTCACCGTTTGTGGAATACAAACTTGACTTTCTCGGGGTCGGCTGTAGATCAGGAGCAGGTAGTAGCTCATGGGGGTGAGTGGTTGTCCTGAAACCGCAAGGTCGCCGGTTCGATCCCCAGTCTCCCCATAGTTTGCATGTTGAAGTGTCCCTGAGCAAGACACTGAACCCCTTGCTTCCCGGGCGCTTTGAAGCAGCCCACTGCTCCTAAATTGCTATGGATGGGTAAATGTTATATGACAAATAAAGTTTCTTCTTCTTCTTGTTAACTAATCATTGGCGGCTCATTGCCCCAGCTCTTTGTGTCAACACGTCGACACGTACTTGGGCAACTCAGCGCTGACCTCGAAGTTGCTCCCAAAGGGCGGGCCGGCACCTCGCCGTGTGTGTGGCAAATCAAATTAGTTTTTTATATCCCCGCTACGGTGGAAAAGCTCCATTACGTGCCGTAAGTGCGGTCCGTTCACCGTACTCGAAATAAAAAAACCTTGAAAGTGACGGAGTCTCTGAGGCAACAAGCGCTTGAGGATTATTTCTGGCGGACATTTTTTTTTCTTCCTGCGTGTGCGTCAGGTGGTAAAACATAATGAGGGCAGTGACTGACGGGTGAAAACAAGACCGGGACCTCTATGTCTGGAGGACACGTCCGAGATTTTAATGAGGGAACTTGTGGAGAATATAATATATATTTTTGGGACAAATATCTGAAGAGAATTTTAACTAAGCAGCTGCATCACCCCTATGAACAGAGCATCGTTAGCGGGGGTCACGGCATCGACCTCTGGAAACCGCCGGCCGTGTCGTGCGGCCGCTGCTGTGAAGAGGAGGAAGAGGAGGAGGAAGAGGAGGAAGCGCTCAGTGCGTGCGCTTCTCTTCTCATTAAATCTGCCCCGGAGATGCCGCTGCACCACAGCCGGCGCAGAAACACTGTGTCACGAGCTGCAGTCTGCATTGACACGCGGCTGCACGATGACTCCTCCTCCTCCTCCTCCTCCTCCTCCTCCTCCTCATCAGCTGGGCACAGAGCTAGAACACGCATGCCGCGTCGGGTTGGTGAATCACGGCTGCAATCGCTGGCTAATTGTTACACCGGCAGCGTACGCAACTGCAGTGCGTGCCTCCAAGGACACAGGGCGCTCGCGTCTTCCAGAAAGTAAAAAAAAACAACAACGGAGAGAGAGAAAAGAGCCAACTCCACTCACCTTCATGTCTCCTCACGTCAGTGGAGAGGGTGAGAGAGAAAAGGTGGAGGGACACGAGTGAACGTCAGAGATGAGAAATCGCGGAGAAACGATGAGAGATAGAGAGAGATATTAGATAGAGAGAGAGGGAGATGAAATGCACCGGGGGAATAAAAACGGGAGGGAAGCATGTGATGTGACAGTGGCGGTGGGGGGGATGGAATTCCGAGTGGAAAAGAACAGCTGATGACAGGAGGAGAGAAAGGAAGACAGCGGCTTAGGGAGAAACTCAGCAGGTTGTGGCGCTGTTGCGAGAGAAAAAGAGAGAGAGAGAGCGAGACGCAGCCAGCTGAGTCTAGACTGCCTCTTAAAAGGGAAGTATCCTCAATGGCGAACGATGGAAGCAGTAAGAAGAAAGAAAGAAAGGCACGCCGGTGGATCAAGGGCATTCGGAGCGCCGGCGGCGTTCCCCATCGGTCCCCCTGGTCGTTATTTAATATAATATATAATAATCAGAAGGAGGGCTCCGGTGAGAGTTACACAATCGCCGGTGATGCTGAACGTCATGAGATGAACCCGGACAACTCTGTTTTTGTTTCTTTCTTGGTGACACAAGGAGAGGACACACACACACACACACACACACACACACACACACACACACACGCACACGCACACGCACACACTCAGGAACACTGTGCCAGGAACACGCTGATGTATTAAACACACACATTCCTTTATTGACTGATACATTATATGATATTGTCTGCACGCACGCACACACACACACACACACACGCACACACACACACACACACACACACACACTCTGGCTTTTCTGGCAGCTTCTAAACTAGGGTTTAAAAAAAAAAAGTTGTTTTAACTTTAAGAAAGTTTTACCCCAAAAATGCCTCGCACAATTCCCTCAAGTCGTTCTTTGCCGTCTATAAAACCACGGACGTAAAAAAAAAAAAACACTCACGTAACACCGGCGAAGCTCCGGCTCGGGTCCGGTTCCACCTTGGATCTCACACACCGTGAAAGGACTTACAATACTTCATTTGTCCGGTGCCGTCTGAGAGGTCTGCTCTGGCGTTCCCTCTCTCTCCCCCTCTCTCTCCCCCCCTCTCTCCCCCCCAGCTGGCCCCTGCCTGCTAAAAAGCCGATCTGCGTCAGCTGCACCTGCTGCCTCTGACTCTCTGCTTCACGGCGGGGAGGCGCTGTCTCCTCGGAACCAGAACACACACACACACAGTGTTTGAGATCAGTAAGGCCTCGAGGGGGGGGGGGGGGGTCGTTGAAGAATGACAACAACCCTGTGAAGAACATGTCGCTCTCCACACCCGTCTTCAAAAGACTCCTCTCTCACACTCACCCTCACTTCCACAAATCCTCTCTCTCTCTCTCTCTCTCGTTCCGGTTGTCACGGCGCAGGTAACCGTGGTAATCCTTCCAATTGCTTCCGACGGCCATCACGAGCACCGATCGCCGTCCTGCAGTCTCCTTCGAAGCTGAACCGCCTCTTGACGTCACGCTCCATGAATATTCATTTTGCGTTCATAGTCGAGTGAGGGTTCGACACGGGAACTGACCGCTTGTGTTTGGGAGAAACCGACATCCGACCGACACCGACTCAGATCGCTAAATCGGCGCCGATTGTATTCAATGTCTCTTTCACACAGCTTACCGATTAAAACAATACAACTAGGAATAAAGATTTACATTTGTCGACACCGGGACTGAAACATTGGTGTTACATTCATATTCTTAGTCGAGGTGGTCTTGGATCACTGGTGTTACTGGTTTTACAGTGAAGTGATGTGGTTTTCTGGACTTACCAGACTGTTGCATTACTTTACCCACTCCGTCATGATATCCACATTACTGATGGTTACCACAAATCTCAGTTGTATAATATTTGGTGGACGCACAAAGGTATTTCGCAAAAAAATAAACACAAATAATGTGATTTCCTCCCTAAATCGCCCGGCCTGGAGGACTATTGTATTAACACATCTTTTTCGACGAACCTTGAATAAGGAAAGTAGCACTTTAATGGCACTTTGTAGTTTAACTGTCTTGAAGAAATTGTACTTGTTGTTCTGAGTTTGTCCTCGTGGTTGAATGCACTTCTTGTGAGTTGCTTTGGATAAAAGCGTCAGCTAAATGTAATGTAATCAATTGGTTTTGTGTCGTCGCTGCTCCCTCACCACAGATGATGAAACAGCCGATAGTCGTGAATCCTCTGCGGGGTCACCTCCTTCAGGGTAGGACAGGAACCAGAGACACGCCGGCCTGACCGCCACACATCTGAGCCTTCAGCAACACGAGAGCAGGCCGTGACACAACAGCAAACAATCCCCCCGCCGGCTTCCAGCATGGAGTAAGCCTTATGTTTAAACACTCTTCTAAGGTCAGCTCTCTCTGGTTTCAGCCGGGACTCGAGCACGGGTTCGACGCTCTCCCTCGGCCCCCAATGGCAAAGCGACTCGCAAAAGGGCTCCTCCTCGTTTTGAGTGTTACGAGGAACTAAAACGGACGAATTACACTGTGTGTTTGTGTGTGTGTGTGTGTGGGAGACGCACCGATTTACAGTAATACAAAGAAAGTGATACAAAAAAAATGTCTGCCTGACATTCATAGGATTTCTACAAAGATTCTCGTCAAGTTAATAAGATAGGGCGGAAACTTGAAATAGTTATCTGGAAAGGTCCAACTGAGAGCACACGCGTACACACACACACGCTCGCGTCTTCCAGAAAGTAAAAAAAAAAACAAAACAACAACGGAGAGAGAGAAAAGAGCCAACTCCACTCACCTTCATGTCTCCTCACGTCAGTGGAGAGGGTGAGAGAGAAAAGGTGGAGGGACACGAGTGAACGTCAGAGACGAGAAATCGCGGAGAAACGATGACAGAGAGAGAGAGAGAGAGATATTATATAGAGAGAGAGGGAGATGAAATGCACCGGGGAATAAATACGGGAGGGAAGCATGTGATGTGACAGTGGCGGTGGGGGGGATGAAATTCCGAGTGGAAAAGAACAGCTGATGACAGGAGGAGAGAAAGGAGGAGAGCGGCTTAGGGAGAAACTCAGCAGGTTGTGGCGCTGTTGCGAGAGAAAAAGAGAGAGAGAAGTATCCTCAATGGCGAGCGATGGAAGCAGTAAGAAGAAAGAAAGAACGGCACGCCGGTGGATCAAGGGCATT
>NC_136596.1:3410872-3448372 GCF_910589615.1 Taurulus bubalis | reverse complement strand
AAGCACAAAGGGAGGAGTCACAAAAACTTAATTCAATAAAAATTCACCATTTTGTTAGAATTTTATTGCCCGAACAAAATTCTTACAAAATGGTCTGAATTTTTAACTAAACCAGTGGTTCTCAAACTTTTTCTGTCACGCCCCCTCCAAAGAAAAAGTTTGAGAACCATTGAAATAGACCAATAAGAGCTAATAATACTTATATAATAATAATAAAGCGCCAGAGGAGGATCCCCTGCATGTCCCTGGTCGAATCAATCGATGTTTCATGTTCATATTCATGCAGTCATAGGAGGTTTCACGCGATCGCCCGTGTCTGTCCACGGTCAATTCCGGGTTGTATTTTTGCATCGCACTGTAATAGCATTATAGTAAAGAGCTACACAGTGCTAACGTGCTAACAGGTGGTCGTGAAAGGTTGCGGAATGAGACGCAAAAATAGAGTTTAAAAGCATCTGGTTCGCTTGCTTATTACTATGTGTGGACATATTTTGGGAAGAGAGGAAAAAACCTTCATTCGGTAACGACGGAAAGAAAATCGAGCTAACAAACCAACTGTGGATATTTGTTGTAGGAGTAGATTATTATGACGTCACGCTCGTAACTACAGCTGGACGACCGCGGTGTTCCCACATGTGAGGTTAAAAGATGATGACAGAAGCGAAGTGAGAGAGGAAAAGAGAGAGAGACCCCCCACCTAAACTTAATCTAGTGACCTGTGCTCTCCTGCTCCTAATCCTGGCTTCCAGCACATGACCCAGCTAATAGCATTATGGAGTGCTTTGATTAGACCTGCTGCTGTGCGCACGCAGAGCGAGACGTGGCGGGCGGTGGGCGGACATCGGGTCCTTTACTCTGCCACCACTTTGCAGGAATGCCAGACCTCTGACACGCATCTCCACACACGTGTACACACACACACACTCACACACACACAGCGCATTAACCATACGTTTAAGAGCAGCCTACACGGCGCGGAGGAGACACAAGGCCGGCCGGATTAGGCAGTCAGTGAGTCAGCGGATTACCCCGCCGCTGTTATTCTAAGAAAACTAAGAGTAATGCTGAAAAATGTGCAGCTAGCATTAGCCGCGAGCTGCGAAAGCGGTGCTTGGAGCGGTCGCAGCCGGGCGGAGGAGGCGTTCACGTGGCGACTCCAGCAGTCGGCCGTAATCGCATCAAGGGGTCTCTCTCAATGGAAACGTTTATTTTTAAGTGTATGAACTGGTAAGTGATAGACCCTTAAAGGGTTAGCTAGTGGTCTGCATCACGAGGCGTCAGCACTGTCAGAAAGAGTTGGCCTCCAAAGTTGTGGTCAGATTTCCTACATTTTAATCTGGTTTTTGGGGGGATTTTAAAGTAAAAGGCAGTTTTAGTAACTGTGCTGAAGCTCTGCATCAAAGGTTTGAATGATATATTATATTATATATATTATAAAAGCTGGTCATATAGAAACAATATAGAAGTAAACTACTCTTTCAGCACAGCGTGTCCTCACAACGTTCGTGCAATAATGGATCGTTTAATGAAGGTAAGCCAAAACAAACTATTAGGAATTCTCCATCGAGGAGAACGGCCGGATCCGTTCTATCCGAGTTCCCCCTTTTCAAAAAGGATCGATGGAGACAGAAACCAAGACGTGTCACCGGGGTAGAAAACACCGCCTGGATCCGCATGCGACCACAACTATTGGGACGCATAGATGAGTTCATCGAGACACACACACACACACACACACACACACAGGTTCTGCATGTGTGTGTCGAGTGGGCAAATCAGACTCCAACCAGCTGGTAAAACTGCACGTCTTTTGTCCTCTGATACTTGTAATCAAAGCTCATGAACCTCAAAACGCTCGCCTAACAAACACCATCAATTCATCAGAAGGTTTAAGCGCAGCTGCGTCGTCTCTTAGATTTTCTTTTTCGGCGCGCGCCGGTCGCTGGAGGCCGCGTGACATGTGTCTGGGCGCCGCTTTCCTTTGTGTCTGGCCGCCGTCGCACAGGGGCAAACAGGGGCGCCACGCTGAGGGAAACTGGTTGTGACAAGCGGGCCGCTGGTGTTCCGGAGACGGAGGGTCACCTCTAATCCCGTCCGGGTAAAAATTGTTTCTTTTCCCCCTTTTGGGTGCCACTGGACTTTTTCAACGCATGGACTTTGCTGTAAATGCCATTTAAAGTCTGCCGCCTCTTTGAGTCCGTCTCACTGCTGCAGTTTATTGTGAAAATCCTGCTGCCTGCACTAAAGTGCTCCACCGTGTTAGATATACTTGACTTGTATAATTCACTCCACCACCCCTTGAAATTACTTCATACTGATCCGGTTTGTCCATTGCTGCTTTATTTAATTGAATAAATCCATTCATGTCTCCGGCTGGATGCATCGCCTCCACTCCAACTTTCATTTTGCTGATGATGACGAGGAGGAGCACGATGAAGCTGCAGCAAATGCAGGGGAAGAGCTTCGGACTGCACCAGAACCAGGGTTTAGCCTCCTCCGCAGACATCATTGGTGATTTTATAAAAGGGAAATTATCAAACTGCAATTTAAAAAACAGATATATAAATCAAATTTGATCCTGAAGGCCTGAGTTGTGATATTTTAAACCTAACTACCGGCTATTTTTATGGACAAAAAGAATACCCAGAGGCCTCCACAAAAGAAACACCACTGCCAATATTTCGCATCAGAACTATTCATCACGACATCGATGCAAAAAAAGGTTGGTATGGATTGGAGCACCAACTACCGGGATCCTACTGACCCAGAGTCAGTCCGTCTGAGCTACTTTATCGAGTTTCCTGTTTGCGAAATTGCTCTGAAGTAAACTTTTCCTTGGTAAACGGCGCTTTTATTTTGAAAAGTATATAACGAGCTTGTTTAGGAAAATAAAATTCAGTCACTTCAAATTCGTGTTTTGTGTCAATGTACAAAAAAAATGTACGTGCAAATTAAATCGCATAGAAGAAGAAGAAGAAAAAGCCCCCGCTGTGTTAAGGCCTTTTTAAACTTTCACTTCACAGCTCACTGTGAAGCCTCAGCAGGGCTGGAATGTGTGAAACATTATGAAGATGTCATCACCTGTTCAGCGTCGGGTTTTTTACGAGACTCAACCCTCGTCCCCCATCGTCTACTGGCCTATAAAACATACTCAGCATTGCTCATTTCTCCGTTTGGACCGTCATGAATCTAGAGAGGACCAATTATGCAATTTACCATTATTTAAAAAAAGAGGCCAACGAGACCTTTTCCAGACCACTAATCATCTCCTCCTCTCGGTTTTGAATGCCCCGATTAATCCCCCTTTACAAAGAAAAAAATCCCCTTAATACTGCGAGGCAGCCTCAGCTTGTTACGCGTAATGACACGATTCAGCGCATGTGATCACAATAGTATTTCCTCTGTATAATTAAATGTCTCACGGGTGACATCAAAGACATAACTTTGTAATAGCCTGCAGTTCATTGAGCGTTTGAACTTTCGCACGATTAGGACGAGCCGTTCGGATGCTGAATGAGACTCGCGTTCACGTCTCTCGCGTCCGGGGTTCAACGTTGCCGTCTTGGATTTCTCCGTGAGGTAAATCAAACATCTGCTCTCCACACGAGGGGAAACCAAAGAAGAACCGAGTACCAACGAGTATAGGGACTTCTCCGGCAATCGATCCTTTCAGTGCCCAGATCTAGAACGAGAAAAGACTTACTAAACCCAGCTGGACTGTCACCATAACAATGATGCCGACTCAAAGAGCTGGACCGAGTATCTGTGACAATTTATACACTGGGATTTTAAGCCCTGCTCATGCTTTGACAGATTTAGATTATTTTTTAGTTGCCGGTGTATTTAAAAAAATCTGTAAATTGACATCTATGTAAGTAACTCAATATGTGTTCTAAAGCTAGAAACGATTTGTCAATCAATTTTGTTGTTTTTTTGTGTGCCGTAAGCAAAATGGATCTGGTTTCCTGTTTTGAGATAAGGTGCTTTTATTTTGAAGGCGAAACGAAACGGCTAAAGCTACGGTCTTTACGGTCAATTTTGAATGGAGAAAGAAACAGTATTAGCACTCCCCCAAAGAGGCACAAGTTCTTAATTTTTTTTAAATTTTTTCTTAAGGTTTTGGAATAAATAAACACATTTAAAATCAGTCAAGTGCCGGAGGGGTTCGCTGCAATCTATGTATTCATTGTTGAAGCAGTGTTGAGGTGTATTGCACGTTAAAAAGGAAGATCCCAGTCTCTTCCACACAGTGAGGCACACGGTGCATCCCAGAATCACAATAATAACCCATTTTAGTGTCGCGTTGACGGTAAACTATTTAGACAATTGGATTTCTAAATGGCCCGTTAAGTACGCACCCAAGCAAGCGCTCAGAGAAACCCGTCTCTTGACATGTCAACTTGTGTGACAGCAGTGTGGTCCATGTGATCGCTCAACTCCTGAGGTGTCACATATCCACTCTTCGCTCTTGTTGCTAAAGGCCGGTGGGGGAGGAGGGATGATATCGGCCAGAAATAGCAGCGGCGTCACATGAGTGTGTGAGTGCGTGTGTGTGTGTGTGTGTGTGTGTGTGTGTGTGTGTGTGTGTGTGTGTGTGTGTGTGTGTGTGTACAGTGACCAGTCAGCCGGCTGCTCATCCTTACATGGAGCCCTGCCCCATTCCGCACAATTGAAACCGCAAACAAACAAAAAAACACGGCGGCGTGGTCGTCAACACGGCTCAGCGGGACGGACGAGGTCCGGTCGCCTCCGTGTCCCGGGACCCCGTCCGGGAAAAGGGCGAGAGTTCAGACGTGGACACGTGAGCTCACACCTGTTCAAACAGCACGGTTTCCACGAGCGCCGGAACAAGGACAAACACGTGGCTGTGTCTGTACGAATAGTTGAGAAAATATGTATTTTATCACTGAATCGTCTCCATGAAGAGTGCACATTTAGGAGAAGAAGAAAAAAATCATTGGTGGTTTCGGACGATTTCTTTCGCCAATTAGTCTTTTTTTTTTTTTTTTTACATATTTCAAAAGCAACGTACGCTCGTTTTACCGCGAGAATTAAAGTCAATTATACCGGCACATCAATCAGTCGGTTATTAATTCCTGTGGTTGGGAACAAGCCCTAAAAAGTTGCCTTATTTTCACCAGACTTCCCACTCAGAATTGAGCAGCAAACGAGGAGAGAAGTAATCCACACTGATATGTTGAATTATTATTATTTGTGAATATTGTGAAGCTCAACCACACAGTTTTGCCAATCTCCAAGCTACCTCTTGTGTATAATCAGAGGCAACAGGAGCATAGCTTTTGTATCCACCAGAAAAACAACTAAATGCGTCGCTGATGGGACGGACCTTCCCGAAACGGCACAAATCCCTTCCCCCCCCCCACGGTGCTTTGCAGTCAAAAAGACTTCAAAAAGCCTGTAGCTGACCCCTCCCCCGGTGGCAAATATCTCGATATCATGAGTCATTAAAGTCGAGCTCCTGAGCAAATGTACTTGAGCGAGAAGAACGGGAAAGCAATGTCCATTCTACCGCCCGTAAATAAAAAGCACAATGCCTCACAGTTCAGCAAGTAAAGCCTGTCATTAGCATAGTTAACACCGGGCCAGCACCCAAAACAAGAGCCGCTCTGTGCGAAGGCGCTTTGATACGGACCCTGCCGCGCACAGAAGGCCACCAGAAACCTACGAGAAAAAAAAAAAAAAAAAAAAGGGAAAGAAACTCGGCTCTCATGGCCCCGAGTGGAGAGGACAAAACGCAACCCGAATCAAGCAGGTCAGAGGGAAAGGAGAAAGGAAACATGCAGCTAGCAGAAGCAGTCACACGCTACCTGGGGGTAACAAATGGCTAATTGTTTACATGAAAGTTCTCTTTTTATGGGGAGAATCTAGGAGCCTTTTTAAGGAGGCCCTAACTTAAATAATAGGAGGTTTAGATTTAGGCAGAAGATGAAGGGGGGGGGGGGGGGGAGGGGGGGGGGGGTCTCGCTTCAAAGCAACCGAGACAATTTGGGGAAAACTACCGGGAAGCCTATGGCCGCCGGCTGAGTCAACGGCAACCGTAAACGCTGAGATGTTTGCGAAGAAGACAGAAGAGAGACCGCAGCCGTTCTGCGAGGCAGAAGATTCGGGAGCATTGCTGCAAGCTTTTTTTGAAAGAAAAAGGCTCACTTTGGGGTCGATGAAGAATGCGGGCAATTTTAAAAAGCTCGCCCACCAGAGAGGAGTTCCCCGAAACCGGCGGCCTGCACACATACATGTGTGCAGGCCGCAAGTATCTAAGCGTTTAAATGCAGCCGGGTTAAACACCGGGACTTAAAACTGGAGCAGTGGTTGTAAAAGTAGTCTAATTAAGAGCTGAGATGGTTTGGGTTTCAATGGGACTCTGAGCCTGAAGCAATTAAACCATCAAGAGAAAAACTGTTTTCTGAACTTTGTTTGCAGCCACTTGCTTAATGTGCGCTCTTCCTCCTCAATGTGCGCTCTTCCTCGTTAATGTGCGCTCTTCCTCGTTAATGTATGTGCGCTCTTCCTCGTTAATGTATGTGCGCTCTTCCTCGTTAATGTATGTGCGCTCTTCCTCGTTAATGTATGTGCGCTCTTCCTCGTTAATGTATGTGCGCTCTTCCTCGTTAATGTATGTGCGCTCTTCCTCGTTAATGTATGTGCGCTCTTCTTCCTCCTCCTTCAACAACAACCCGCTCTCTTCTGTCCGGTGTTCTCAGTTTGATCTTTCTTGATAATAAAAAAGACGCGTTATCAGCTCCACTTGATCAGAGACACGCTGAACCAGTTTTTTGTGTGTGCAATAACATAGATTGAGCAATGCTGTTTACAAGCAGATACACACACACACACACACTCACAGACAGAGACACACACACAGAGACAGACGCACAGAGACAGAGACACAGACACACACACATTAGAGAGACAGACAGACACACACACACACACACACACACACACACACACACGAAGCGTCCCACTCCCTGCTATCATGTGATGTTGTCATGGCGCAGCAGGACACATAACAGTGTGATTGTGCCGCTGAGGGCGAGGTGGGCGGCGCCGATCAGAGAGACGGACTGTTCTCCGCCGGTGACACCGCCAGCGCCAACTGCCTCTGTCGCCCGCGGAGACGCGGACGCGCCCACCGGCAGACGGGGCCGACCCGCACGCTGGGCCCCGACCGCCATGGAAACCAGAAGCGACCTCGGTGCATTTTCCCATACGTCGCCTCTGTTCCCACGGGACGTGGAGCATCACGTCTTCCTGGGAAATAATTTACTTCTCAAGCCTAAAGAGCGGACTTTGATTATAGAAATGTAGATAATGTACAATACAAAACCATCGATATATATATATATATATATATATATATACATACATACATATACACACACACATATAAATTACATATTGATTAATTAGTCAGTTTTGTCCAAATAAGACGTCTATAGGCTTTGTAAGACTGTACTGGGACTTTGAGCTAAATGCTAACGCGTCCTACTGTAGCATGTTAGCATGCTAACATCCTCAACCGGTTTTGCAAGCATTTCGGTTATAAGCGTACATCTCGGACAAATTAGAAAAATGTGGACGCGACGAAGGCGCTAAGGGGAAAGTTAAGGGACGAGTACAAAAAGTTTCGAGGCAACCCGTCCGACAGCTGTGGAAACGCTCTCACTCCGAGCTCACAGCGGCGCTAAAGGGCGAACAAAAAGAATGGGAAAACTAATTACGACCAACGTTCTGCAGGACGGGATACAGCAGACTGGCATTTAAACCAACTGGGACAGGTGCTGCAAAACACGGCAACCGACGTCAGAGGTCAACCCGAGAGCAAGCACAAGTATGCTGCAGGAAAAGTCAGGGGATCACCAAAGTCATTAAGATTCATCCTCTGGGGATCACGCCAGTCTGAACAAAACGTCCTCCTAATCCATCTGATAGCTGTTGAGACATTTCAGTCTGGGCCAAAGCGGCGGCCGGAAGGACGGACGGACGCACGGACGCACGCGCTCGCTAGAAACATCAACAAGACTGTGAAAATCCGTTTGTCTGACAAACAGCCCAAAGCCACCGCTAGAGCGGCAGAAATGTGTCAGAGGGAATCAAGCAGACGTGACACAAAGCGAGGCAACGGATCCCCTGGACTTGAAAATCCAAGTGTTTTGCCATTTAATCAAAAGTGTGTGTTGTTGTCGATCAATTTACAATAGCAAAATGTTTAAATTTGCGTTCACGAATGACAACAAAGCATACAGAGTCTTTGAGGGAAAGAAAAAAGAGAAAACGGTGCCCCCTGCACAGAGGGAGGCGTCCCCCGCCACATTTAGTCCCGGAGCGAGAGGCCCAAGGTGAATTTTTAACGTCGACCCGGACAAGAAGTTCCCAGAAAGCGCACCCCGCCGGCATGTCCCGCGCGTCCCGAGAACGCTGCACCTCTGTGCCGAAGAAACTGGTCCGACTCACTCGCTCGTGTTACATCATGTTGAACATGACAACGTTACACAATGTGGACACAGACACACACACACACACACCTCCCGTGACTCCCAGAGACACGCCGCCGAGCCGCTTTGTGCACCGGCTCGGCGCGTCTGTGGCGAAGCGCTTGGGATTCGCAGGTTAACGCGGACAAAACAAGAAAGACGGTCTGAGCTGCACCTCGTCGACGCAGACTGACAGTTTTGTGTTTACTGTGAATCACTCGGCCTCCAGTGTTTGTTTTTTCCTTCCAAAAGGATTACACTCACAAAAGAGGGCAGGTCAAAATACGGGTAAAATAGAAATGGTTTCCTTCTCTTTCCCTGAACATAAGGTAGTGTATCACAAGGTAGTGATTTTGTTTATTTATTTTCTTCGTTTCCAAAAGTTTAAGACCGGGGGTGTAATAAATGATCTTTTCAGGGAGTTCCTACGAATGCTGCGTCTGAGGCGTAAACACAAGCGAAGGGGATAAATTCCAGTGCCGTTTTCGTAATGGCTCATTTCACAGATAGCTGGGAATGCCTCCGAACAATGGAGAGGGAGAGGCTGGCGTCACGGTCCTTATCTCACGAGGTGGTCAACGAAACAAAAGCCCCCGGACCGTTTGCTCATATAAAAAAAAAAGAAGGAAAAAAAAAAGGAGGGGAAGTCATTAATCGGTCTATCTTATCACAATACAGATTTCATATCTGTCTTGTAACCTTTATGGCTGCACAGGATATAGCAATCTCTTCTCAACTTCACGAGCCCTAAAAAATAAATAAAAAGCTCTGACATTTTCTCTGCAAAGCTTTTATGAGAAAACAAGGGAAAAAAATGGCATTCTTGTCGCTCTTTCTTATCGTAATAAGCAGATTAATCATTAACTCGGGCGCTATGTAGGCCATAGGATAAGACAGCTTTAGTGTTGGAGGGGTGGAATATGAAAGAAAAAGATTGAATGTGACAATACCAAAAAAAAGTGACAATACCAAATAAATCTGTGGCGAAAAATACGGCAGTACTTGTACTTGTAGTTCCGTGTCATGTTACTTCATACCGTTACTCCACTGCATTTTAGAGGTTGTTAATGTACTTTTCACTGCACTACATGTATTGGACAGCATGGCTAGTTACTTTACAAATGTTATATGTTACACCTGACAGTAAAGTAGTGTGCTGCTAGCAGTAAATTAGCTGCTGCTGACACATTAATGCATAATAAAGACACATAAATGCATAATAATAATAATATATACTGGGCCTTGTTCTGCATTGAGTTTGTGCACACAACATTTTCCCCGTCTGGCTTTTTTGTTCTTACAGTGTGGAACATGTTATAAAGCGATCATAATGTTTATTTTACAAGGTGTTCCTGCAGTTCTTTCCACCGCTCCATGTCGACCCTGTTCCAGTGTTGGTGACTTCACTTGTTGGACCATATTTATCTATCATGGTTGACAAAGGAAGAACATGTCACCGATATGGCAGACACGAAATCTGCAGGTGAACAGATCCGGTTCGTTCCCACGTGGACTGTCCCGCTAAAAAACAATGAGACCAGTTGAATAGCACCAGAGGACAACGTGACAAAACAAAAAAAAATCTCGCACCAGGAGATAGGCTATAGTGCCCAAACTTCTTATTATTCTTGTGCGCAGTGCGCATGCGCTCGCCCCGCCTCGTCAGATCTGTAGAGCTAAAGAGTGTAATGAACTCGCGTGATTAACAAGTGAAGTGATTCTGATGCTCGTGCTCATGGGCCATGCGCGCGCTCTCTCTCTCCCCCCCCCCCCCCCTCTCTCTCTCTCCCTCTCTCTCTTCCCCCTTAAGTTCCCCCACTCTGGTTCAGACCGGTAGACAGACCAGTGTGTCTTCACTGGTGCTCCCGTGATACTAAATCGGATGTGGAGTCACACACTCACTCACACACACACACACACACACACACACACACACACACACACACACACACACACACACACACACACACACACACACGTGTAGTGGCTCCATTCACTCGGTTGACCAGTGGCAACAATGTATCGAGCACGCGAAGACCACGATGCGAGCCACTTGTGGCCGATACACGACATTTAACAGCCGTGACGTGTATATATACTCACGCACGCGTTTAAAATCGCGTGGCCACGACCTGCAGCAGCCGTTTTTTAACACGCACACGCACACACACACACACACACACACACACACACACACACACTGGACATGTCTCTATTTTAACGCTGTAGTTCACACTCACCAGGCCCCGTTCCTCCGCCTCCCTCAAACGCAGCACGCAGACACGCTCACCACAAAGAAATGCGCGAGCAAAGTGGCTAAACAAGGTAGAAACCTCGTGGAGGGGAGGAGGGGGGGAGACACTTTTTTTTTTTTGCCAGACAAAATGTACTTACCAACGAAATAGGACACCGCAGAAAGAGGGGGGAAATGTGCCGTTCCTCTCCGCCTCCACGCCTGTATCGTATCGCTGCCTGTGTGTATTTTCCCAGAACCGCTCTCTCCGTGGGTCGCGTCGAAAATGTCACAGATTCCACAGCAGTGCTGTCGTCGTCGTTTGCGCCCCACCACCACCACCACTAACACCACCACCACCACCCGGAATGGAATGGAATGGTTGTCCTCGACTCACGCGACCATGTTGCCCTGAACGTCGCCTGCTGCTCTCATCCGGGCG
This sequence comes from Taurulus bubalis, assembly GCF_910589615.1. Taxonomy (NCBI): domain Eukaryota; kingdom Metazoa; phylum Chordata; class Actinopteri; order Perciformes; family Cottidae; genus Taurulus; species Taurulus bubalis. The sequence continues at coordinate 3,437,202 of NC_136596.1, read as the reverse complement.
TTTAGGGATCGAGCTGCCGTCTCTCCGCGCTGCTCGGGATGACAGCTAGAGGGATGAAGGGGGGAGAGGGAGGGAGGGAGGGAGGGAGAGAGAGAGGAGGGGTGGTGGTCAATCTGTTGAGGGCATGGTGACATGGGGTAATGCCATTAACGTGTTAAGGGATGTCCCTCAATGAACAAATACATAAGCATTTAGCACAAAAATATATCAGAATATATATATAATTGGTCACCATGTATTATAATCGTTTTCTTTAACAGCAGGAATCATTATAATTTTGAAGGACATGCTCTCACATAACTGTTTATTTATTCATTTATATATAAATGTCTCTCAAAAAGCCTTTAGAAAGACCACTTTAATGCTTTTTTTTGTTACCCCAACCATAAAAACACACAACATAGTGTGCCTTCGGATACATCTTTCAATTAAGATTATACACATGGGGACTGTTTCATTTATTATTATATATATTTTTAATTTATGGTCGAGGGGGTCGTTTTTTGTTTTTTTTAAACCTCTCCCTTCGACCTCGTCATTATTCTTGACGCCTCGGTGCTAAAAGGCGGTGTGCGTGTGAACATCGTGATCACTGGGTCGATGGTAATGTTTAATCCGTCAAGAATATGGCCAGCTATTATTGCTGTGGCCACGTGCGTAAAGCATACATGTGTTACGTAACCGGCCCGGTTAGTCAACAACAGTGGGAGGAAAGAGAGAGAGAGAGAGAGAGAGAGAGAGAGAGAGAGAGAGAGAGAGCGGTTTGGAGGTTAATTAAATCAGACTAGTGTGGGATTTAAACTTAACAAATCTAAAATACACATTTAGCTGTTTATTGTATTGCTTTATCTATTTGCGGCTGTAGATTTCTCATAAATTCACCAAAAGTTGGCATTAGCTAATGCCTCATTTGAATATTTGAATTGAATATTTCAGAAAAAATAAAATTGTAATACAATAAATATTGTCTGAATGTTAGAAAGCAACTGTGGATGTTTTATGGTGATATAGCCGCACTTATAATAAAGGTTCCAGTTTTCATTCCTCTCTATATTCTAAAGGTTTTTACATTTCATACAGCATTCATAGCCGGATTTAGACAACATTATATTCCTAAAAATGACTTTTATGACTGTAATAAAAGAATAATAAACAAAATACTCCCAAAAACATTTTAAAAAACAAAAAAAGATACACATTTACCCTATTGACCAGTATTGTCGCCACTTAAAAGTATAACTAACCAACACACGGTGACCTTGAACGTCTGTAGCTTTCACCTTGAAATAAACTTCAGGTTTAAAAGGATGAATCCCTCACCGCATGTCATGATTACTGGTGGGATCAGAGAAACTATTTCCCTGTTGACGTGTGGAACATGCGTGTTGAGACAGGGCTCAGCACCGGCCGGCGTTTGGGTGGAACAACCGACTCTCACTGACTCTCTACCCAGACTTCCACCCACGCCTATGGGCCTGCCTCGTTATTATTCCACGGTGGACGTCACAGCCATGTGGAGCTTGTTCTACCTCCACGAGGCCCGTAAGCTTCCACGAGACGACGGCAACGTGAGCCGTATGTTCAAATGTTATTATTAGTGTTTTATCATTGTAAAGTTCCTACATCTCACCCTGACGGACCGGCCAGCGGAATAAAGCAAAACTATGGAGAATGTTTGAGATGCCTGATCATTTTGACATGGACAAATAAAAGTACAAAGGTATCAGCACCAAAATTATACTTTAAAAGGTCAGATGTTTCCGTGTGGTTTTAACGTATACAGACCACACGGGACGGCCTATCCCACAAACATCACTTACGTATTTATTTTAACCCAAACAACTCCCTTTCCTAAACTTAACCAAGTAGTTTTGTTGCCTGAACCTAACTAAGTATTTCACAATCTTTTCCTGAACCTAACTAAGTATTTCACAATCTTTTCCTGAACCTAACTAAGTATTTCACAATCTTTTCCTGAACCTAACTAAGTATTTCACGATCTTTTCCTGAACCTAACTAAGTATTTCACGATCTTTTCCTGAACCTAACTAAGTATTTCACGATCTTTTCCTGAACCTAACTAAATACTTCACGATCTTTTCCTGAACCTAACTAAGTACTTCACGATCTTTTCCTGAACCTAACTAAGTATTTCACAATCTTTTCCTGAACCTAACTAAGTATTTCACAATCTTTTCCTGAACCTAACTAAGTATTTCACGATCTTTTCCTGAACCTAACTAAATACTTCACGATCTTTTCCTGAACCTAACTAAGTACTTCACGATCTTTTCCTGAACCTAACTAAGTATTTCACAATCTTTTCCTGAACCTAACTAAGTATTTCACGATCTTTTCCTGAACCTAACTAAGTATTTCACGATCTTTTCCTGAACCTAACTAAATACTTCACGATCTTTTCCTGAACCTAACTAAGTACTTCACGATCTTTTCCTGAACCTAACTAAGTATTTCACAATCTTTTCCTGAACCTAACTAAGTATTTCACAATCTTTTCCTGAACCTAACTAAGTATTTCACGATCTTTTCCTGAACCTAACTAAGTATTTCACGATCTTTTCCTGAACCTAACTAAGTATTTCACGATCTTTTCCTGAACCTAACTAAATACTTCACGATCTTTTCCTGAACCTAACTAAGTACTTCACGATCTTTTCCTGAACCTAACTAAGTATTTCACAATCTTTTCCTGAACCTAACTAAGTATTTCACGATCTTTTCCTGAACCTAACTAAGTATTTCACGATCTTTTCCTGAACCTAACTAAATACTTCACGATCTTTTCCTGAACCTAACTAAGTACTTCACGATCTTTTCCTGAACCTAACTAAGTATTTCACAATCTTTTCCTGAACCTAACTAAGTATTTCACGATCTTTTCCTGAACCTAACTAAGTATTTCACGATCTTTTCCTGAACCTAACTAAATACTTCACGATCTTTTCCTGAACCTAACTAAGTACTTCACGATCTTTTCCTGAACCTAACTAAGTATTTCACAATCTTTTCCTGAACCTAACTAAGTATTTCACAATCTTTTCCTGAACCTAACTAAGTATTTCACGATCTTTTCCTGAACCTAACTAAGTATTTCACGATCTTTTCCTGAACCTAACTAAGTATTTCACGATCTTTTCCTGAACCTAACTAAATACTTCATGATCTTTTCCTGAAACTAACTAAGTATTTCACAATCTTTTCCTGAACCTAACTAAGTATTTCACGATCTTTTCCTAAACCTAACAGAGTAGTTTTGTTGGAACAAGCGGAAATTGACACGATTTGCTGGACTTTTATAGGAAAATGAGCAAAAAAAACATTTTTTTTGTAAGAAATCATACAATGAGGAAGTGTTAACCTACGTGATTCTAATTTAAATTACTTTATATCAATCTGAGGGGTTTAACCGAATAATATATCTTAATTTATTAGTTGATTTATAATGTGTATTAATAATCTAAATCTGCAAAAGCACCTATAGCTAGCATACCATGGAGATAAATCAAGTAAAGCATTGTACAGGTATCTGAAAATTGCACTTAAGTGTACTTATGTCGTCACATTCCACCCAGCAGCTGTGTGCAGGAGGAGGACGAGACAAACATCGGTCCAGAATGAGACATCTCGCTAAAAGCAAGGAGGCGGAGGAGGAGGTTCCAGTGCCTCACCAAACAAAGACTGTCCTACTTCTTTCTGGGTCTATGATCTATGGTGACAGAAGAAACAAAATTAAAAAGTTGCAGCCGCTTGGATCAAATCCCGATTCAAGATGGCGGGACAACTTCTAGAAAAGATTGAGCAAATATTTAAATCATTTAGTGGATGATTCCCAGGTCCCTCCCCTGTAAAGTCACCTTCCCAACTCATAAAGATTCAACGAATACAATTTTTTTAACGCAATTTATTTTCTACCCGCTCAGACGCTTGTAGATGTAACTTTTGTTCTTTTCTTCCCATCAGCGGCACTCGGCAACCAAAGTCGCAGTCACACAACAAATATCACAGTTTGGTCCCGTTTACAGGAACTTGCTCCTCTTTCTGAGTCTTCTCATGCCACACAAAAGTCACAGTTGGAAACTGGCCCATTTACTGTGCAACAATTGAATCAGAAAATGTAAAATATTGTCGTTTTGGAGCAGTAAAAAAAGCTATGTTCTCACTGAGAGTCAAATGTACTTTTTTTGTGTTGTTGCACAATGAGCCTGTGGATTGGCAAACATATGTAAAAGCCATTAATTAGGTAAACTGCAGCTTAGCTTTTGTCACACGGGATAATGAGTACATTCTGTATGGGTCTCGTGTTCGGGCAAGCTTGGTTGGGCGGGGTGTTTATGCTCCGAGTGGAGTGCACTCCCACCGCTCAAACAAAAGCTTTATTACTCTGAACTTGTCAAGTTGATCAAATCAACAATTTGCTTTCACGTCATTGAGAGCGATGGTGACATGTGCATGTTTTTACAGGTGGTTGTTTTGTTCCGAGCTTCATACGTGAATCCGTACGGTTTTAGCAGTTGTGCGTGTGATGCATTAAAGTTCACTTTTCTGCTATTTTTTTACAGAAATGTTCCCGTTTATGCTGGAATATAATTACGTAACTAGCAGCGCTGCGAGCTAGAAGGTCCTTATACTTTGAAAGGTTGATTTTTCATTTGCACCGATGCTCATGGATGTGCATTCCAGTGCTTTGTGGACCCAACGACCACCTCTCTCACCTTGCATATGAATGCACTCTGCAGGAGACATGCTTGTGTCAGTGACACGTCTTCCCATGTTGTTTACCCTGCCCCTATGTTCTTCATCTGTCCGATACATCTGCAAGCTTTGGGCCATAATGCTGCATCTTTCTTTCCCCCTCCGTTCCCACAATCGACACCCAGTCAGATATTTCAAATGAACCTTAAACAATCCAGAGAATAAACGCGCCGCATATTTGCTGCCATCTTGTGGCACAACAGGATATTGCCGTGACTGACTACTTTTCTTGTTTGGTTAGTGCTTCTTCTACTGTAATATTTCATACGGACAAACTTGGATTTGCTGTTAAATCTGAGGCTATGAAAAAAAAGAAACCCAACTGTGAGATAATTCATAGTTTAAGTGGAACCAAAAACATACTGTAGTTAATATCAAATATAAGAATGGAAACCTATTCTCCGATGCAAGCAAAAGAGTTTCATCATAGCAACCTGTATCATTGCTTGATCCGCTTAAAATATGTGTGAAATTACATTTTGTGGTTTTACAGGTTTTGTATTATTATTATTTGGGACTATTTCTTGACTGAGCATCATCAGTGTGCTCAAGGTGGATTTTATAACGCGCCTGGTCCGTGCCAGGTTAGCCGCTTCCCTGTGTTTCTGTTAAACCACGATACAGACATGTGGACCGACACCGTCTGTATGTATGATACTGCTATTGCAGATTATTTACAGTTTTTATTTATATTACTTGTTTTTTATTTTATTTTACTATGTGTCTCTTGTGTGCATTTACCTGTCTGCTGCTGTAATCCTGCAATTTCCCCACTGCGGGAATAATAAAGATTATCCTTTTTTATCTTATTTTACTGTGACAAAACTCTAATTTGTGTCCTTGTGTTTGGATGCTCCATTTCCAAGACGGCATCTTCATTGCATTTACTGCACAAAATGGTACATTTATTACCAGTACAGATGGACACAGCAGGGTTAATCAACTACATTAATATAAATATATTTGTAGGAGCTATTTATTGGATATTAAGGTATTTTACTCACACCTAGTATTGTTTAATAATTTTAGTTGTTTGCTTATTTAGGTTAGATTTTTTTCCTTTGTTCTTTTGTTTGTTTTGTTTAGTTAAAATATATATCAGAATAATGGAATCCTGAATGCATAATGCATTGATTTGGCTGCGTGTGCATCAGTGGCCCTTTCATTCATGTTTATTTATTGAGATTACAAATCTATTTTTCTAGGGAGACGCAACATAAGAAACACACAGTTACAGACAGAAAAACACAGAAGACAAGTTTAAAGAAACTAAACGCTAAGAGACAGTGAGATACATGACTCTATTTCTTTCATTTTACATTTAACGCCATTGAGACTTTATAATAAGTCACCGCTTCCCAGATCCTCTGATTAATCACTGTACAAGTTTACGTTTATGTTTATCTACACTTCACACTTCATGTACTTACATAATTAGCATTGTTGCACTCCCCTATTGTTTGTTTTATTTACACCTCACACACTTAATATACATACATACTTTGCATTTTTGCACTTCTACTGTTTAAGTTTAATTTAATTCCTAAATTAATACTCTGTTTTTTTCTTTCATCCTAGCTATTTTTATTATTATTGTATATATATATATATATATATATATATATATATATATATATATATATATATATATATCTCTTTCATCTATATATCATATCATATATATCTTTTCATCCCTGTTATTTTTTGTCTGTAAATTGACTTCGACCCCAAATGTCCCCTTGGGGATTAATAAAGTATATATTCATTCATTAATCTATTCTCGCTCGTGTGGTTTGCACAATAATCCCCTGTGTGTGTGTGTGTGTGTGTGTGTGTGTGTGTGTGTGTGTGTGTGTGTGTCTATCATTCATCAGTTGTGGCGTGCCCTCCCTCCCTGTCTCCCTCTCTCTCGCGCGCGCGCGCAGGGACGCACGAGCTACACACGCTCCAGGACACGCACACGCGCGCGCACGCAAACATGGCGGCCTCTGTTTCACCGCTACGCTCCTCCTTCAGGATTTGTAGCCCGTTAACGTTCCCCCATCACTGCTGCCGGGCCGGGCTGAGGACGCGCCGGAGATGCGACAGTCAGAGGAGACATCTTCACCAGTCGGCGACGAGGTAAACGGCTGCCCGTTAAAGGAAACCCCGTTTTCCCCCCGGTTAATGTACGTTACTTTGCGGAGGGATGCGCGGTACGCTTAAGCACCGGCGGAGGCGCGTGTACCGTCACGTGCGCTACGGGGTGGTGATTGACAGCTGGCTTCGCCGTTCACGGCGGAGAGGGCAGGCTTAACGGTCGTAGCGGTACCTCCAGGTGAAGACGGGGGCAATTACAGGTCTCATTAAGCCGCCGGTGCTGTCCACTAACGGGTCGGCGTTACGTAGCTCGCCGCAGCTGCTCCCGGTGTAGTTAGCTTACCGTGTGAGGTGTTATGTCGGCTGCTGGAGGGCGGTTAGCTTCAGTTGAGCCCTCAACATGAAAATGACCGTTTATTCCACTGGGAGACAGTGACGTTAACTTAGCACTAACTTTACGTTACTGAGAGTCATTTTACGTTACAGCTGCAAGACCAACGGTTACAGTAGCTGCGGCTGCTATTACTACTTATTCTCATTCCCTCTGCTTCCTTCCTTCCTTCCTTCTTCTTCTCATTCCCTCTGTTTCCTTGCTTCCTTCCTTCCTTCCTTCCTTCCTTCTTCTCATTCCCTCTGCTTCCTTCCTTCCTTCTTCTCATTCCCTCTGCTTCCTTCCTTCCTTCTTCTCATTCAGTCTGCTTCCTTCCTTCCTTCTTCTTCTCATTCCCTCTGCTTCCTTCCTTCCTTCTTCTCATTCAGTCTGCTTCCTTCCTTCCTTCCTTCCTTCTTCTCATTCCCTCTGCTTCCTTCCTTCTTCTTCTCATTCAGTCTGCTTCCTTCTTCTCATTCAGTCTGCTTCCTTCCTTCTTCTCATTCCCTCTGCTTCCTTCCTTCCTTCCTTCCTTACTTCTTCTTCTCATTCCCTCTGCTTCCTTCCTTCCTTCTTCTCATTCAGTCTGCTTCCTTCCTTCCTTCTTCTTCTCATTCCCTCTGCTTCCTTCCTTCCTTCTTCTCATTCCCTCTGCTTCCTTCCTTCCTTCTTCTCATTCCCTCTGCTTCCTTCCTTCTTCTCATTTCCTCTCCTTCCTTCCTTCTCCTCCTTCCCTCTGCTTCCTAATTATTCCTTCTTCCTCCTTCCTTCCTTCTTCTCTGCTTCCTTCCGTTTCCTTCTCCTTCCTCTGCTTTCTTCCTTTCTTATTTCCTCTTATTCTTTTCTTCTCCTTCCCTCTGCTTCCTTCCTTCTTCTCCTTCCCTCTGATTCCTTCCTTCTTATTCTCCTCTTTGCTTCCTTCTTCTCCTTCCCTCTGCTTCCTTCCTTTTCCCCCTCTCTTTTCTTCTCCTTCCTCTTTCTCCTTCCCTCTCGTTCTTTCCTTCTCCTTCCTTCCTTCTTAAAAAAATGGCGCCATTTTCTTCATATGAATAAGAAATGCCGCATAATACTTCATTTAATTTGTAGCATACGCATTTGTTAAGTTCCTGACTACATCTCTGTCACTCGACTAAGGATTTTCTGTCTGTTGTGCAACCCGTGCCCTCCTCCTTGTCTGCAGGCACGCCGCGGTGGTGATTTCGGGGACGGAGTTGGCTCGGCAGCTGCACCGAGAAATCCAGCGTGACGTGGAGGAGCTGGTGGCTCAGGGCAACATGAGACCCCACCTGGGAGTGGTGCTGGTGGGGGACGACCCGGCCAGCCGCACCTACGTCAAGAACAAGACCCGGGCCGCCAGCATCCTGGGTCAGACCCGAGCGCCGCACCCTGAACACCCGTATGCCGCGATGAGCGTCACACGCCCGAACGCAGCTCACACATATCGATAATGCATGCGTGAATACACACAATGACAAACACATTTTTCTTAAGCCAAACCAACGTGCAAAGGCTACTTTTTTGTTTAACCTTATAAGCACCGAGTGCCCCGAGCGCCTATTATCGGACAAAAAAAACAAAACTTTTTTTAACGTTTCCTTAATTATCTCCGGAACCACATCGTTGTTTAACTTCATTTAAATTGCTACAATACCGGAACCCTTGTGAGAAGAGACATGTGGCGTAAACAATAATTAAAGTAATCGTTAAGAGATCAAGGAGGCATTTTGGGGAAATCTTGCTCATATCATGCTGGATGTTCATAGTTATGATCAAAATGTTATACTTTTTTTTTTTTTAAATATACATTTTCTTCACAAATAAATTCTGAAAAAAATGATATAAAATAACACAAGTGTTATAACTCATTTGGGCTTCATACGACTACTTGAACACGGGGAAAAAAGAGGTACAGACACCCACCTCTACGGTTTTCAAAAGGTTTTAACGTGGAGTGTGTGTGTGTGTTGTGTGTGTGTGTGTGTGTGTGTGTGTGTTTGTGATGTGTGTGCGTGCTCTGCAGGTATTTCCAGCGACACGGTGGTGCGGCCGAGGTCGGTGTCCCAGGAGGAGTTGCTGGAGCTGATTGACAAGATGAACCGCGACTGGAGGGTCAGCGGCCTGCTGGTGCAGCTGCCACTTCCCGGTAAACGCCGGGGTTTCCCTCCACGCTAAAGACACGAGAACGGAAAATACATTCTCATTATTGCCTTTGACCGGTGGCTGGTAGCAGAAACACACTCATAACCATTAACGAGGGGCTTGTGGGTCTGAATCAAACTAAATGGAATGCAGCCATCATTAGTTCCATTATTTACACCTGTGCGTTTCCTACTGTGACAAGTAAAAATGTCTTAGACTGTTGCACGCGGTGTGCATCCAATTGGGGCATACCTTGAACTTTGACCCTCTTATTGGCCTCAGAGCGCCATCTAGTGGATCGCGGCGCTACTGCCAAATGGTTAGGTTACATTTTTTAAATGTATATTTTGATTTTTTTTGGGTTATATACAAAGCTAGTTGTTTGTAATTCTAAATATACTCAAAGATCCACATAAATAAAAACGAACAAACATAGTAATTTAAACAATGCATCGTGTAAATGACCAGTTTTAAAACCACCAGTCAGGTGGAGACAAGCGTGTTTTAGCCACAGTTAGCGACGTAGCTAACAGTGGCTAAATGATCGCTGTGTGACATGATGAAGTGATGTGGGACACAACGCTGCGCCGTAGAATCTCCAAAGCATGCGGTGAGGAAATATGAGCCTGAATACATCAAACTGACATTCATAATGGCCGCCGAAGCGAAGACGAACATAATATTTACATTGGTCATCACAGCTGACGGTGGCAGAACACACATTTACTTCCTTAGCGATCAGAGTCGGGCCTTAAGCTGCATGTAGTAGGATTGTGTCACATGTGACATCGCTGTAACTCTACATCTCCTCTTCAGAGCACATCAACGAGCGAGCGGTGTGCAACGCCATCGCTCCGGAGAAGGACGTGGACGGCTTCCACATCGTGAACATCGGTAAGCTGTGTCTGGACCAGAGATCCATGGTGCCTGCCACACCCGCAGCAGTCTGGGAGATCATCAAAAGAGCAGGTAGACCAGCACATGACTGAGTTTGACTTGTGTTCTTTTTTTATTTTGAACTTTGCTGCAAACCAATAGTCCTATAGGGGGCGTTGAAGATCTATTCAGTTAAATCAAGTTCAATATTAAGGTTGAATTGAGTGCAACTGGGTCCGTCTACCTTGTGATTGCAGGATGAACACTCTACCACATGAGCCACAAATACAGAGAGGACTCACGATGCGCATAGTTGTGTTTTTAATTTACGTCATTGTAGCCGGCAATTTTTTTCTCTCCTCTTAATAAGAGTTTGATAGTTATAAACAGGTAAAATAGCAATACAATGTTGTGAATTGTCTTTATTATTGTTGTATAATTTCATAAATACAACAAACTGTAGTTTTTGTATATATAATATTACTATTTATAAAACTTTGTAAGCTGTGATATCAAATAGCTTTTGCGGCTCCAGACACATTTTTTGGGGTGGAAAAAGGGCAAAATGGCTCTTTGGATATAAATGGTTGCTGAGCCCTGGTTTATATCATTACTTCATGCTATTATTCATTCATTTATTTACTTGTTTTAATTCATTTTGACTTGTTGATAGTAAATTACTCAAAGGGCCAGCTGTGCTGTCAGCCTGTTGGGGTATTTTTCTGTTTCATAATTTACTCATCAAACCTCAGCACTTTTTTTACATTTATTTTGAGCTTCACAATATTTCATAAAGTCAAAGGCTCCTGCCTTTTGGCGTCCAGGCCACTAGATGGCGCCTAACAATCATTCTTTCCCACCTCAGTCCTCCACTGAGGACTGAGGTGGTGTAAATCCATAGAAATAAAAACTAATATATATTTAGAGAGAGAGATTCTATTTCTATGGTGTAAATATTCTGGCAGTTAAGAACTTGGGGCTGAATGTGTTGGGCCAAATGTAAATTAGCTGCGTAAGAATTTAAAAAAAGCGACAAAAAAAGCTACACATAATGAAATAATATGAGAAAAGAACTGTCTGCCATGTGTTGCTTTACTCTTCAGACCAGGCAGAGGGCGCAGCCGGTCATGCACAAGCGGAGCGACACCTTTCAATCAGAACGGTGCACTTCAGTTGGGCCCTGGCGGCTCGGGGGCCCTGGCGGCTCGGGGGCCCTGGCGTCTCGAGGGCCCTGGCGGCTCGGGGGCTCTGGCGGCTCGGGGGCTCTGGCGGCTCGGGGGCCCTGGCGTCTCGAGGGCCCTGGCGTCTCGAGGGCCCTGGCGTCCCGGGGGCCCTGGCGTCCCGGGGGCCCTGGCGTCTCGGGGGCCCTGGCGGCTCGGGGGCCCTGGCGGCTGAGTGGAAAGGTTCTATGTAAAATAAGTCGGTAAAAGTTTAGAAGGCTGTGTCCGTCCTCCCTGAAAGTGGGGGTGAAGAGTCCCTGAGAGCGTGGCTAAGGGCCCTTGACAACGCTGGAGGCTTTTTAAGTGTTTACGAGGATTATGATGGTATTAACAATGATATTGGTATTCACTGTCGGCACTTTTCTTTTGCACTTCCGACACCAGGCTTTGTTGAAGCTTTTGGGATGTTTTCTGCTTTCCCCTTTTATAAGAATATGCTGGGATGAGAGGGGGAGGTATCTCTCTCTCTCTCTCTCTCTCTCTCTCTCTCTCTCTCTGCACTACATGGACACACTACTTTTTGGTCAGGGGGAATAGAGGTAGTGTTGGGTATTGATGGATAAAATGAGTCTTTCATCCGATCATTACACAGCATTAGTCGTGAAGTACTCGTGCAGTGGCTGTATAACGTCTCAGCATTCCCCCAATGAACACCATCAATTTCAAATACAGATATCCAAGTCACCTTAAAGTACTCTTGGAGATGAGAAAGCTCTTGAAAAAACATTCTTCAAGCAAGAGAAGAGGCCTTTGTTGTTGTCAGACACAGCGGCTACATAAAGTACAACATGCCAAACGTACAGAACTGAGATCATTCACGCATGGAATACAAACTGAAATATGGGTCTAATATGTGCATACACCGGTCCTCCCACCATCAATCACTCTCATATCCATGTATTAAGTGTAACCGGCGAGACGCGGCTGCAGCACATGCCTGTTTGATCTCTCTCACCCTCATGTTGTCGTTAAAGCTCAGCCTTTTGGGTTTAGCAAATACTTTTCTGCTGCTTTCACACACAGAGTTCGTGCTTTATTCAGAAAAAATGTGTTTGTACAGGCATCGAGACGGTGGGGAAGAATGTGCTGGTCGCCGGTCGCTCCAAAAATGTCGGAATGCCCATCGCAATGCTGCTGCACACCGACCGCAAGCATGAGCGCCCCGGGGGTAAGTGTGTGTGTGTGTGTGTGTGTGTGTGTGTGTGTGTGTGTGTGTGTGTGTGTGTGTGTGTGTGCGGACGTGTGTGTGCAAGTGAGTCAGAATTGAATTATGATTTGAGTGTAAATGATTATTGCACCAACTGGGCTTGGATGTGACCGAAGGCTTCAATAACTCCTCACCTTTCTTTTATCAAACAATAAACGCTGATGCACGTCCTGCCAGACGGGTTCCGGGGGGGGGGCGAGACCCTTGTGCAGACGGATTGACTGTCCTTATAAGGGCGTAGGAGGAAGGGGAGAGGATTTGGAGCGGCGCGCTGTTTGGATGAAGCAATGTGGAGCAGTACTAGGGTCAGATCAACACAGTAATATCACAATAAAGAGAGCAACTTCTCTGCACATTTTGGACATTTGGGGAAATACCCATAGTCTCATTCTGTTTGTTGAAGATGAAGCTTGAGCCCTCAGCCTCTTAGCTTAACTTACGGTGTTGTAGGAATCCAACCAATACGCACAAACCTGTAGAATACAGAAAGAGTGAGCCACCTTGAAGGGATCTTTGCATGCTGGGCCTTCATCAGACATGAAGTCAGTGGACTACAACCTGTAGCTGCAGCCCACGCCGTACATCATAATAACGCACTTTCTAGATCATTTATACAAAAGTCTATATGTAAAAACATTAAAAAAGGTATATTTCTATTCGTCCTCGGCCCTAAATAGTCCACATTCTGTTTAGACCTGGTATTTGTGCACAGAATCAGGTAGCGATCAGTATCAGTATTATATGTGTATTATATTTTAGATTCCAGCGGTGACTCGTAAAGTCTAAAAGACGCCGTGACTTTATTCACGTTGACGGAGCTGACGGGTTCTAGTCTAGAAGAAAGATGTTTGAATGAACACGGACTATAACTCTTTGAATCACTTTGGGTCATAGTTTTGGGTCTCCTTGCTAGTGGAAGTCTCAAACCAGTCAAACCAGAACACCCCTTTGTAAGTTACCATCATGTCCGTCAGAGAGCGAGGAGGACGAGGGGTAAAAGAAGAAGGACCAGGCATCATGTCATTGTTTACACTCAGGCGGCACCCTGTGGTTTAGGAACGTGAATCCAATGCAGAAGTGATTTAACCTGCATTCTCTCTCCTGGCCACCAGGGGGCGACGACTCCGGTTGCAAAAACAAGTCTGGTTGTATAGTATATATATACAAATGAATTTATTCCCTCAGTAAACATGTGTTTATGATCTAAATCTCTAGTTCCAAGTCCTCTTCAATACAGCATGATGTTCATTTAGTAAATTATGGTCATTTAGAGTCAAACAGACCATAAAGAGGAGGATGCTTTAGGGCGGGGCTTATTGTGATTGACAGGTTGCTACTGCTTTTAGATCATCACTCCTCCGCACTCCAAATATGTTAACTTCCGTTCACTGGTTGCAAAAATCCAAGATGGCGACCGTCAAAATGCCGAACTCGATGCTCCTAAAGCGCCCGTTCACGAGCCGACGGCACTCCTTCTCACATGTAGTCTGTGTTTAAACTCTGAGAATCCTGCTGCTCTGAATGCATTTCCCTTCTCGTGGCGCTTCTCCTGCGTTACATTGTCAACAGTAGAGGCCACACAGGAGCACCAGTATGGACCCAGTACCAGTCCCTGACTGGGATTGAGGTCTTTACTGGTCAGACCGTATGTCCTGTGTGATGGGGCCGACCGGATGCCTTCTTTTTTAATTCAATGACGTAATTTTCCATTTTGGGGTCAGTTCTCTTCCTAAACACACGTACACACACACACACACACACACACACACACACACACACACACACACACTAACACTGTTACCAGGGAAAACCTAGTGTCAATTGTTCAAATCCCCCCCAAAAAGGCAAATTTCATGGCTGTATTTAGCTTTATTTTGAAATAATAAAAAATCTTTATTTAATGATGTAAGCTTCAATTTGGGGTCAGTTCTCTTCCTAATCTCTCTCTCTCACACACACACACACACACACACACACGCACACACACGTCATAAGGAATGCGTCCTCCGGCTCCCCGGAGGTTCGATGCGTTGCGACTTGCCTCTCTTTCCCTCTCACTTCTCTTATCTTCCTCAAAGCCCCCCCCCCCTACACACACACACACACACACACACACCCTATGCTTGATCCTCTCACATCCGCGCCACACATTCCAGGTCACAGTTCAGGTGCGACTGTGCCGGACGTCCCCACACATTTCCAGATAGAGATCAGGATCACTGTCGTCGTGCCGCTCCGCCTCATTGCGTAACCGCTGACCGACCCGCAGGGCTTCCACAGGCGTGGACGGGAGTGTTTGTACACACTCTTTCTGTCGTCTTTGCCCTCTGACTGGGCCGTGCAGGTGGTTTGGATTCCACGTGCTGAAATCCTCCCCTGAAACTCAATACAATGGAGGTGGACGATGTACCGAAATTACACACCCTGGGAAAAAAAATCAGTTTGCTTCTACTTTTTCAAGCTTTTGTGAAGTCACAATTTTACATTAATTACACTGTGGCACGCTTTGATCAATTAGTGTTTCCTCCTGAGCTGAGTCAGACGGACGGATACAATGAAACTAATATTAAAGGAATTGTGTATATTGTTCTGTGTGTGTGCAAAAGAATAAAGGACTTTTCTTTTTCACCCGGTACTTTTAAAACATGTATGAATGACTGATAATAAAAGAGGCTTTTATTTTGTAAACTGGCGCGTATGAGGTTTAGGAAACATGGATAAACTTCAGGTACATTTGTGCCTTTTTTAATATATATATTTTTTAATATTTTCAAGCACCAGATGAACTGTGACGTGTCCTCTCAGGTGACGCCACGGTGACCATCGCCCACAGATGCACGCCGAAGGAGCAGCTGAAGGAGCTGACCCGTCTGGCTGACATCATCATCGCCGCTGCAGGTATAGTCGCACCATCCAGATACCAATAATTCCCTGTTTTCGGACCGATCACCAAAAGGGACAAAAGCAAAAGGCTTTCCAAGTCAATTTTAATAACACAAAGTCACGTTCTCGACGTCTCCGTCAGCCTCCAGCGCCGCAGCTCGCGCTTCTTTTTCAGCGGCCGTTCCCTTCTCTTTCGCGTCAACAGGTGCGTTATAAGATATCTGTGTTTTTAAATGTGGCAGTTTGAAGCCGTACTTGAATGTAGTCGATGTAAAGAAAACTCATTTTCACAACTGCAATAAAGACATGAGGTCAAAGGTAACCGTCGTCTTTATTTTTACTTTCAAATAAGTGTATTAGCTAGTAAATAGAGTGAGAGCCGGTTTGCCCTCAGAGCGCCGTACTTTTCCATGCCTTTCTTCCTCACATTCTGTATTACAAATTTAATCAAATCTTCCTTCCTGGAAGTGTTTTTCTTCCTCTTCTTTTGAAGGAATTACTGGCCTCGGGGGCACACTCCTTAAACCAGCGTGGTTTCATTATGTTGGAAGTGTTACCGTAACCACGAGTTGTGAAAGTGCTCACCAGCCCTTACTTGAAGGGATCTTGGTCCAAAAAATGTTAATAATGGACCCTGGAAAGTTTCCGTATGTTTGCTCCTCCCCAACCGTGGATTACTGGGCAACAATAGCGATGTGCGGCAGGAGCCCGTCAGCGAGTATCTGTCAAAAGCCTCCCAGTCGCCGTGAAAGCCTGGCGGGGGTGCTCCTTCCTTTGTTTGTAAACGGGACGTTTCCTGATGACTAAAAGCCGCTCTCTGGGAAGGGCTCCAACTGTCAGCGCCTGACGTTAAGAGAACTCCAACTGTCACAAACTGGTCCCACGTCACGTGGGGATCAGCAATGCATCAGTTTTTGTTTTGTTTCAACGCTTTAAAAACCCACCCATCTTTAGGCCCTTTCCTCGAAAATTGCATACCCAAACTAAAAAGAGTGTCACAGGAAAAAATTAAAAGGTTTCAGGTCCGCCTTGAAAACAAATCACTTTCAAGATGATTATTTATTTGAGATGATACAGCTGTAAGGTCCATCTCTAACCCAAATCATACACAATATGTGAACATTCTCTAACCCAAATCATACACAATATGTGAACATTCTCTAACCCAAATCATACAAAATGTGAACATTCTCTAACCCAAATCATAGCTCAATATGTGAACATTCTCTAACCCAAATCATACACAATATGTGAACATTCTCTAACCCAAATCATAACACAATATGTGAACATTCTCTAACCCAAATCATACACAATATGTGAACATTCTCTAACCCAAATCATACACAATATGTGAACATTCTCTAACCCAAATCATACAAAATGTGAACATTCTCTAACCCAAATCATAGCTCAATATGTGAACATTCTCTAACCCAAATCATACACAATATGTGAACATTCTCTAACCCAAATCATCACTCAATATGTGAACATTCTCTAACCCAAATCATAACTCAATATGTAAACATTCTCTCTGCAAAGGTTGACTTTGATAAAGTGAAGCAGAACAAAGTTAGAGAGGGTTTAGAACAGAGAACATTCAGACGAGGTCTCCAACATTTGCATTTTGGCACATTTGTGAAATTAGAATTTTCTCATGTACCAAACCATATATTTCACTTGTATATTACTTATGGTGTTCAATACATCTAAATACAGCAGTTTGGGGCTTTTTTTTCATAAAACAAGCTATGATTTACAGTTTTATATAACAATCGCTCAATCTGCCCCCCAGGGGGGGAGATTGGTTTTTATTGTTGAAAACCAAGTCTGTTCTGTTAATTGTTATTTGACTCAGACTTGATCTCGTTGTTGTTGAGCTGTAATTGCAGTCTGGGTGCCTTTTTAAACCGACAGCTCTCTGGCAGCCAGCTTCAAAGCGGATGGGTTTTAAAGAACACGACGGTTTGATTATTCCCTTCTTCGTTTTTGCTCTGCTGGCTTTTAAGTCCCAGGCGAAGGGAACCTGGGATTTAAAAGCCGGTGACGAGCAGAAAGGATCCGATTGTTTGGTAATGTGATTAATCATAGCTTTGGGAACATAGACCAAAGCGTAACTCCAGCAGACACAATAAGGGGGGGGCAGTACCTCGATATCTGTTTAATATCTTAATTATTTCAAATTCTATTTAGCTAACGAGGTGCACAAGAGATCTTTTTCTTGGAACAAATGATGATCTTCTCACGGTTCCTGTGACTAGGCGTTCCCGGGCTGATCACAGCAGACATGGTGAAAGAGGGCGCGGCGGTCATCGACGTCGGCATAAACCGCATCCAGGTCCCGAACACGGGGAAACTGAGGCTCATCGGCGACGTGGACTTTGAGGGTAAGTAATCCAAGACGTTCATCAGAAGGGGAATAAAGGTGTGAATGGTGACGATATCATTTCAGGGTTATTACGGTCATGGAAAACCTGGAAAAGTTATGGAATTTTAGTGCTAGAAATTGATGAAAACAATTCAAAATGTAAATCTAAGCTCTGGTTCTTGGGAATAGATTTTAAAAAAGGAAGTCATTTGATTGTTTGTTTGACTTCAGGTGTGAAGGAGAAGGCCGGGTTCATCACACCTGTCCCCGGAGGCGTGGGTCCGATGACCGTCGCCATGCTGATGAGGAACACTGTGACCGCGGCCAGGAACGCGCTGATGCATTAAACACACACATTCCTTTATTGACTGATACACAGTGCAAACAGTGTCTGCACAGACACACACACACACACACACACACACACACATACATACACAGGCACACATACATACACACACATACGTCAGTTCATTTAGTTTCACACACATTTTTTTGCAAACACACATTTTATTTGATCATCCACAAACTCAAAACTTCATACCTGCTGGGAAACTTACTTGATATGTACTTTATTTATACTTTGAACGTTATTGTTTATTTAAGTTATGAATTTCAGAGTTCACTTTTTAAGAATTTAGATTATTTTTTCTACTGAAGTTGTTTTGGTTCATTGTTGAACATTCCAGATTGTCTGGGGAAGGAATATTAAATGAAAAATAATGCAGTGCCAGTACTACAATCTGTCTTTTTTTTGGGTCGTCCTCCATGTTCAGTGACTTCTCTGCCAGAATAATTTTCATGCATCACAGTTATTCATTTAAAAAAAGCCTCGTCAACACCAGATGTAAAAATCACTGCATAAAAAGTGAAAATGAGTCACATGGTTATTCTTTAAGGAGATTATGGTACCACGCCTCTAGTGAGGTACCCTTGCCGAAAGGGTTTATAAGCTGTGATTAATGATTTTACAAATGATTAATAAACTCTTAGAATTCTATGTATGTATGTATATATATTTATATTTATTTATATATTTATTTATTTTAGTTATGAGTATTTAGAAGATCTGTTCTGATCTGTCAAAAGTTACCTGGAAAATAAGAATTTGGTTCATATTTAACTAACCCACTGTAATTCATCACTTAAAAAGTGAAAATTGGGAATTCAATACAAATACCAACAGGAGTAGAACAGACATTGAACTTTGTGGTATTTGTTAGTGAGGCCGTACGGTGTGCTAACTGGCTGGCTTGTTAGCTAGCTAGCTCGGTAGCTCACTAACTGGCTGGCTTGTTAGCTAGCTAGCTCGGTAGCTTGCTAACTGGCTGGCTTGTTAGCTAGCTAGCTCGGTAGCTTGCTAACTGGCTGGCTAGTTAGCTAGCTAGCTCGGTAGCTCGTCCTTCTCCAGAGAAGCGGGTAGTGAGTCGGCGGGGGCGCTAGGTCCAGCGCCGCCGCCGGCTACCAACTTGTTGTTTAGCTCCTTTTCTATAACCAGTGTAGCATTAAAGCATGGCTTAACTAGCTAACTAGCCAGCTGCCCGCTGTGAGTCGGCTTAGTTTCTACAAGTGAGCCCGCTACAACGGTCGCAGCGGCGCACATAAAAACGGCAGCCGCTCAAACAATCCTGCTACGTTGGTTTGAACGGGAATGTGTTCTACTCTATTCTGTTTCTGTGGGGAATTCACTGCATGACTTTGGCGTTTGGCTAGCTGTTGATCTGCGCTTAACATTTAGGATGATAAACATTTCGAGAGAACGGTACAATAAAGGTATAGCTAGAAAATCACAATGTGAGCGTCAAGGCATTATTAACGGTGTGACTGATCTATAAAACATAAGCAAAGGACTTTCTCCATTAATAAAGTAACTAATAAGAGCTCATTAAGCTCCTCTGAATGTGATGCTTAGATTTTAAGAAAATAAAAGATGGCCAACCAACAACTGAAGGCTAATTCCAAACTTTGGCTTCCATCCGGTTGAGAATGCTTCCTTACAGCCTCTGTTCTGTCTCAATCTTTCTAATCAATTCATCCTCTCTTCACCTGTCATACAAAATAAGTCTGCCAAAAGAAATACCTTTCCCTACTCGCCCCCTTCTGAAGAATGTGAGGCTTTCACAACACCTGCAATCATCGATGTAGCAACCTCTCACAACTGCTGAGGAGGCATTTTAGTGAAACTATTAGTCGCGTGGGTTCAAAACACTTCCAAAGAAGAAACCGCAAGAAAAGAGCTTACGGGCAATCTCGTATACCTTGACCACCATCATCAAACCGGTTTGGTATTTGCCTCTGCATGCAAAGTACAGGAAGGCACACTCCCCTTTTTTTTAATGAAAGAAAAAAGGCTTTGCTTCATTGATTGTCACTTCCCGTGGTTGGGAGCTCGGTGTATAAATTCAGCAGACGCTTGTTGCCGATCACACAGAGGGAGTTGGCTTGAGAAGGTGGGACATCACACCGGCAGACGACAACATGTTTACACAAAGACAAACGCACGCAGAGAAAGGTACGTTTCTAGTTTATACTCCGGTTCCACATTTTAAATGATTTATTTATTTTAAATTAGATCCTTGCTTATAGAAAAAGCATTCAAATGTGGTGTTTTGGTGATGTAGCCCTACCTATAAAGATAGAAAAGGGAATAATGTTATACCAAATTGAGGGTTTGAGGGGTGAAAGAATCGCAAGCATTTGTAAAATAAATAACCTTATTTCCCCCCATGTGCTCCAGCCCTCCTCTCAACAATGGCGGCGCTGCTTCTCCTGACCACGGCAGGACAGTCCGCCATGCCGACTGACAGCCTCCCGACCACAACAACTCCGGCTCCGTCGACCCCACAGCTGACCCCACAGCTCCTCAACGGTAAGTGGCACTTGTGTTTTATCACTGATTTAGCTGACGATTACAGAGCTCCAAAATTCTAAATACATGACATATTTTCATCTTGAGAAAAAAAAATGTTTTAATTAAATTGCACGCTCAAGATTGCAGAAAAAGAAAAATGTAGAAACCTGTGTGGAGATTTCTGTGGGGGCCTAAAAAATCCATTAATCCATTAATTAGATAGTTTGACAGCAATATAGAGAAAAAAGTAAGGGACTTTTTTTTTTAAATATCACTCACTTTTTTTATTAAACAAATCAATTAATCAATAAAGTCTAGTTTTCTTATTTCTTATTCATTAAGTTTAAATGAATACAAAAATGTAGTATCCGTCATTTTTGTTAATTGATTAATGTCCAGTTTGTCAAATTTGCCACAAAAGGGCCCCCATACTTTTGTGTTAAAAAGTTGATAACTCTCTCTCTCTCTCTCTCTCTCTCTCTCTCTCTCTCTCTCTCTCTCCCCCTCTCTCTCTCTCTCTCTCTACAGGCAGTGTGGAGGAACCCAGGGTTCTGCGCTCACACAGATCGTGCAGGAGTGAACACGAAACTTTCTGCCTAAACGGCGGAGAGTGCATGTACCCCCAAAACAGCGACAAACCCTCCTGCATGTAAGCACACATGAGCACGCCTCTAGCCTACAAGCCCCACTGGGTTTCCTGAATAAGTTTAACACACGTATATATGACACACAACCTCTCATGCACATGCACTTGTTGGTTCGCGTTCGGCTTTGGAATGTGCTCACATATTTTTGCGTGTGATTTTGCAGCTGCAAGTCCTCCTACGCCGGCCAGCGCTGCCTGTTCGCGAACGACCGCACTCACACTCTGCCTGAGCTGGAGCAGCTGATCGGCATCTCTGTTGGGGTGGCCGTGCTCGTCATCGTCCTGGCCTTCATCCTTTTCTGCCTTATCTACAAGAGGTGAGTACCTGTGGGCTTTCTCCGTGCAGAGCTGCATGAAGGAGAAATGTAGTATCAACGTATTCAGAAAACAAGAATACTTTTTCTAATTTGTGTGATTTTTTTTTTTCTCCCTTTTCTGCAGGTGTATAAAATCAGCGGCGATCAAAAAGTTCCCACTGTCCGAGTTGTCGGTGTGACCTCCCGCCCCCTCTGTTCGTCATCATCTTCATCACCGTTATAAAACATAAACTATCACACTGTACTCTATTTATTGTAATATAGCAATTAACTTATTGAAAGTGTTCAATTTATTTTACATTTTGTAATAAATCTATAAAAATATACGTGTCATTGAAATGTTTGTGGGTTAGCGTTGAGCAAATACACACACGCACACACACACACACACACACACACACACACACACACACAGTTCAGTTTTTGAACTGTACTGATAGTGAATTTATCTTCACACACATTTTTATCATTATTAACGTGTTACTTAAGGAGATGGATATTTTGTCTAATTGGGATGCTCAACAAGCCTTTTCTTTGTTATGGCACCATTTTGTAATATAAAATGTATGAATAAATGAAAAAAAAGATGTACAGTCATTGCACAATAGGGACATACAGTAGGAAGAATGCAAATTAAATTGCATTGTATCACAAAATTGACATGTAAAAGAGTCAAATACCAATTAGTACACATGTATAACATGGCATTAAACAGGTGTTCAGAGGAGGGAGGATTATGTATTATGGTCTGATAATACAACTTGTTAAAGTTTAGAATGAATAGACTTAAAATACAATAAAATAAGTTTGACTAAACATAAAAAGGCACAAAATACAGACACGTGTGTTATTAGAATCAGTGAACAAATAGATAGATAATGCAAGCAAACAAATGGCAAAGAGGGTTTATGTTATGAATAAATAATGTATAAACATTCACCAGTGTACCCAGTGCCAGAAATACCAGTTGAAACAGTAACAATGTACAGAAACTCAGGGTAATTTCAAGCCTTTGTATTTCTGAAGTCCAGTGTGTTTAAAAGACACTTAATAAATAAATGTTTTTGAACCATAAAGAGTTTTTAATCTATACTTACCTTATACTAGAATAGGTGCAGGTAGCCTATGATTAGGTTGGATGCAACAGTAGCAGCTAACAACGATAACAGTGGAAACTACGGCAACAGTAGCAGCTAACAGTGCTAACAGTACAAACTACAGCAACAGTAGCAGCTAACGGCGCTAACACTGCAAACTACGGCAACAGTAGCAGCTAACGGCGCTAACAGTGCAAACTACGGCAACAGTAGCAGCTACCAGTGCTAACAGTGCAAACTACGGCAACAGTAGAAGCTAACAGCACTAACAGTGCAAACTACGACAATAGTAGCAGATAACGGTGCTAACAGTGCAAACTACGGCAATAGTAGCAGATAACGGTGCTAACAGTGCAAACTACGGCAACAGTAGCAGATAACGGTGCTAACAGTGCAAACTACGGCAACAGTAGCAGAAAACGGTGCTAACAGTGCAAACTACGGCAATAGTAGCAGATAACGGTGCTAACAGTGCAAACTACGGCAACAGTAGCAGATAACCGTGCTAACAGTGCAAACTACGGCAGATGTACTAAACAGAGGTAACGGTATATAATCGTATCGTAAAATAGAGTCTCAGTTTGAAGACCTCATCATCAGCCTGGATTATTTGCAAGATTCAAGACACATTTCTAAGGAAATTAGATCATTTTCAAATGAGGCAATACTGAAATACAGGTTAATATCTCCGGTGGATGAATTGAAAGAGCAGTAATCGCCTTGAGAAAAGCACTTAATCTCCAGTCACCAGCAGCTGCTCCTCAGGTGTGTTGTTGCTGGTGGTGATTAATATGGTCCCTTCAGGGTCTTTTTACTGTGACGTTTGAAGTGTTTAAAGTGCAGGCGTCACCACACCCAGCAGCCTGCAGGATGGAGCCCGATTGGTTTCCTTGTCTGTGTGTCAGGAGAGGAGTCACCTGCACTCCTTTTTACCTGATCGTTCATTTTTTTTCTTCTTTTTTGGACAAATCGGAAAGCGCCAGTAATCCAGAGGACTTGCTTCTCTCTGCGCGCCCAGAAGCCTCCTGTCATCGACCTGTCAGCCGCTCTGTGAAATGGGGAACAACAAACCGCCAGCGCTGCTCTCGCTCATCGGTAAGTTCTGTTAAAAAGAAATGTTGTAGCGAATTGTAGCAAGTTGTAGCAAATCGTAGCAAATCGTAGCAAATCGTAGCAAATTGTAGCAAATCGTAGCAAAAGAGGGGGAACGCATTAGAAAAATGCTTTGAAGGCCACTGATGGTATAGAAAAAAAGAAAAAGGAAACGCGTTGTCGTAACGTGCGCAGCTTCTAGCCGCAGTTACCTGAGTGTTTAATGCTACTTTGTACGTCACACCACTGCACCCAGCAGCTCCAGTGAGAGAAACCCTGTGATGCACCAGTTTACATGAGCCAATAATGGTGCGTTTGATACGTTCAGGGAACTATGTAGCTGGAGGTACTTATGGACTTATGTGTCTGGGATCCTTTGCTCAAGTATAAGTAGCAAAAACAAATCACTCTGTTTCACTCGCTATATTCAATATCAGTAAGATTCATAGTCTCTATTCATAATGCATCAGGTTATCATATTATATATATTATCTGGAGTATTTTTTTATATCACGCTATTTCATTCTCTTATACATTTGAGAGGGAAATACTTTTCTTTTTACACAAAATATTAGGTTAATATTAAGTTACAAGACCTGCAAAACATATGATCAGCTGATAAAACATGCACCCAAAAGTACCCAAAAATGTTTAAAGGGACCTCAAGCAGGTAATAGTAATAATAATAGTAATAATAATAATAATTTTATTTATAAAGCACATTTCCCAGACAAAAAAGGTCACAAAGTGCTGTGCAGTTTAAAAAACACAGTAAAAA
Source organism: Taurulus bubalis (assembly GCF_910589615.1). Classification (NCBI taxonomy): domain Eukaryota; kingdom Metazoa; phylum Chordata; class Actinopteri; order Perciformes; family Cottidae; genus Taurulus; species Taurulus bubalis. Next base: position 3,412,503 of record NC_136596.1, on the reverse strand, counting down.
CGCTTTAAAAGATGGAGTAAAAAAACCATAATAAAACATAGTAAGAAATAATTACGCAAATAAATAATCTACTAATGTACATCAGGGTCCATCCTTTTTGAATACTTTATCTTCATATTACAATATCTCCAATGTGTATAATATGGAATAATTTCTTATCCCTAAACATCAAATCCTTTATGGGACACAAAGCATTAAAATAACTTAATTTTGAAGGCTATGCAACGGTATTGATCTGAGTTCAAGGGCAAATTAAAACCCATCAATTTAAGTAAAGGTAAAAGTTTACATGAGGGGTTACCTCAGGAAGGGATCATATTGCCTCTTGCATCACACAAGGCCTGTTTCTTCACTTCACATGAGTAACGTCAGACATGACTGGATGTTTTTGGAGTCGGGGTGAAGGACGGGTGACGCACACGCTGAGCTCAGAGCCCGAGGGATGCTGAGATCTATTGTGCGGTCTGATTGAATCTGTCATTTGCTTGACACGTTCATTCTCATCTGTAAAGAGTCATATAATGCTCAACTTGTGTAAACTGATGAGCACACCATTAGACACCATTACCAGTGAGCTCCTGTTAAATCCCACCTAGGTACAAGTATCCCTCTGATATTATGACGTTATTAGATTCGTAACCATGATGCGTTGTGGCTGGAGGAGGTTGATCTAGTTGTAGACGCTTCACAGTTTGGTGGTTTACTCCGGTGGTTCCCAACCTAAGGGTCGGGCCCCTCCAAAGGGTCACGATATGAAATCTGAGGGGTCATGAGATGAATAATAGGAGAGGAAAAAGACAAAAAAACGAATCTTTTGCTGCGTACATTTGTATTTATGTTTTGGACTTTTCTCTAATCTTATTTTTTTAAATTTTGTGTCAAACAACGAGCTGTTACCCACGTGAAATGAGAAGTCACCGTTGATTTATTTGTCACGTAACTTGTGTAATGTAGTTACGTCACTACCGAGATTATTTTAACACAAATGACGAACTTTTCCTAAACCAAACAATGTAGTTTTGTGGCCTAAACCTAACTAAGTAGTTATATTGCCTAAACCTAACTAAGTATTCTACGATCTTTTCCTAAACCTAACTAAGTAGTTTTGTTGCCAAAACCAAACTTTGTATTTTACAGTCTTTTCCCAAACCTAACTAAGTCTTCTGTGATCCCAAACCTATGTAGTTTTGTTTGCCTAAACTTAATTAAGTAGTTTTGTTGCCTGAGTTCTTCACAATCTGTTCCTTAACCTAACTAAGTATTTAACCAAATACCTAACTGAGTTGTTTCCTGTGAAGTTTGAAACCCTCGTGTTGTCTTGGGGTCAAAATGACCCATCAACACACATACATGTACAGGGTCATTTTGACCCCAAGACAACACGAGGGTTTATAAACCAGACACCTTTAGAGTTTTGTAGTGATGTCATGCTTCTACTCTCTTTGTTTATTTCCACTGTGCAGACACACACGTTATTGTTCTTAACAGTCATCCCTGCACCGATAACCTTCCCTCTTTTACTGCTGTCGATAATGTGGGTCATGCAAAGCCAGCCGGTCGGCCCTGCTCACCTTCAGATTTCATTGTATTAACCAGCTCAGTGTCAGACGAGCGTCACATTACCTCATCGC